>NC_043707.1:116450061-116467307 GCF_006229205.1 Suricata suricatta
AAAAAAAAAAAAAAAAAAAAAAAAAAAATCACCAAAACCAGGTCTACAAATTAAGCAGTGGGAACCTTAGCTGAGAGGTATCTCATGACCTTTCACCCACTGTACAGCTCACTGAATTTGAAATCTGTTGTCTATGTGTGACCATTCAGAACACCTGGCTGCCAAACATTGTACCGATCCAAAAAGATGCTTCCATTTCCAGGGGAACATAGCCCACACTATCTATCGCACAGTAGCTAAGAATGAACCTGGGTTTGCTCTCTGAAGCTCTATCCCTTCCTAACTGTAGGGCCTTGGGCAGAGAAATGAACCTCTCCAACGTGTGACCTCATCTATGAAAAGGATTTCATTTAAAAAGTGGGGAGGGAGGAATTGACACAAGAATGGCGCAACTGTGATAATTAATGAGCCTCTGTGACAGACACACAGCCATTTACCAAGCTATTCTATTTTATGCATGTGAATAGCTGCATAATAAAAGTGAAAAGAGGGGGAGTCTGAAACAGTACCAACCTCATGTAGTAATTGCAGGGCTTAAAGAAATCATCATCATCATCATTATTATTACAAGGAATTTTTACAAATCCTAGTTATTACCATTATTATCAGGAATGTTTAAATATCCCATTTAATCATCCCAACAGCCCTCAGAAACGGCGGTAATCATCTCCATTTGGCAGATGAGGAAACTAAAGCTCGTATAAGTTAAACAAATCCCGCAGCTGGCCCAGGGCTGCAACGCGATCTGAAACCCAGGATCCGACTCCACCATCACAGCTGCCTTGATGTCAAGAATAGCTCCTCGTGTTCTACTTGGTAGAGATCTACGCCATTATGACATCGCTTATTCATCTAAGGCGGTGGTTTCCCAGCAGAACCTGGTTTTTTTTTTTCCCCCAAATGCAGCTTTTACTCAGGACTCTAGGAAGCAAAACCCAAAAAAAGCCAAACAGCTCTGGCTGAAGTGGGGACGGGGGCCCAGAAACCAGGCCTCTTGATTCGAGGGTGGTCCCTGAAATCCCCTAGGGTCTAGGAGCATAGTGCGAAAACCCCATATTGGAGCCTGCAACAGCAACAAAAACCCTAAACTCTGAGAATTAAATTAAGGACAGCCTCCTTTGCATAACGCAGCTTTCAGTTTCCTGACTCCACCACGTGTGATCCTCATTATCAACTCTGAGGTGGACAAGGCAGGGCACATCACCCTTAATTTGCAGATGAAAAAATCAAGGCCAAATGGGGTTTAGCAACTGGCCAAAGGTGCACCAGTTCACTTTTTGGCCAAGAGCAGACTGGAAGTAGAGTCTGTCTCCATTAACTCAGTGTGACCTGGCACAGAGGGTGCCATCTACTGGAAATTGCCACTGACCTTTGGTCCACAAAGTGGACAATCAGCTTCTTGGCCACTGAGAGCTAAGCACAGCCCCAAGGGCCCCCTGCCAAGGCCCTGTCCCCGAGCAGATGGCCATAGGCAGGGGAGAGGGGCTCAATGCCACTGGAGGGCTGGACACCAGGATTTTGGCTGGAGACAGGCCATTCCATCCCAGCCATGTCGTGCTGAGCACAGGGCAGGATACCCAATAACAGTTAAAGTGCCTTCCACCTTCACCTGCAGCCTGAAAAGGGACAGCACGTAGGGCACACCTGGGTAGTAGTTACACTTCACCTTTCTTCTTAGCTCTTTCATAGAAATTCCTGAAACCAGACACATTTGATAATTGCCTAAATTATCCCCCACTCTAGCATCTCTGAGCTGAAGGGGAGCATGTGTTGGAATAGGCGACACTTAATTATCACTTAGTCTTTAATTAGCACTTAATTATTAACACTTAATCCATCTGTAAAATGGGGACACTAATACCTGCTCATAGGCACTCTGTCTGGGAGGATTAATTAATGTTTGCAGCCCACTTTGAAGATGCCAAACATTGAACAAGGGCTCAGCATTGGCATTAATGACCAGGGTGGTTTCCTTGCTTTTCCTAATGAGCTGTCTCATCTTCCTCTCCTTGTGAATATCCATCCCCAACAATATCTGCCCGACTTTGCCCCGGTGGAGAAACATTTAGCTCTGTGTTTCCCAGACACAGGATTTCCCATCCAGGAAAAGGGCTATTTACAGCCATCTTCCCGCACTTTAATTTTCTATTATGTCCTCTGAATATGTCAGTGCCTTCCCAGTAAATATTTTGATGTGCGCTTTTGCGGCGGCTTCTGTGGAGGCTGAATGGGACAGCTGCTCCCTGTATTAGGGAATTCCAGATGTGGTTTTAAACCACCAGACTCATCCGTGCCAATGCCTAGCCTTTGGGGGGTGAGAAGGGGAAAACATCACCCCGTTGCTTCCAGCATCTAACCTTCAGCCCTGGCCAGTGTGGGCTTTTGCCTGTGCCAAATGAAAAATATCCCCTTAGTGGACTGATAAAGGCACAACAGAAATACAGCCCTGGTCTGGCCCTGCACCCAGGTAACTCCAGAACCCAGTCAGCTCCCTTATAAAGATTGGACAAGGACCACAACAGATGGAGGGAAAGTATACAGCCTTTATGGTTTAACCAGACTAAACAATGGGCCAGAATTTTCCCCCAAAAAGTCCCACCTCTGCTCTTCCCTCCTCCCTCAGTGCCAGCCACATAGGGGGAAACTCACTCTTCTTGGAAGCTGAGCCTGTTGTTTCTTGGAGTCTCAGCCATGGGGGCAGAGAGCTGGTCCTTTGAGGTCCCAGGCTGCAAGGCCTCTGGCAGGCCTTGAACTCTCTTCCAGATTTCATGGCAAGTCTTGTCTAGGCTGTCTTGGGGTGTGTCCTGGTGGACCCAGATGTATCTGGGGAATGGGCCCAGGGCGGAGGGGCGCTTGGCCACCAGGGCCGAGGATGAAGGGAGCCCATTCCCACTGGCCATCCTCCTCCTCTCTTTCCGGAAGCTTCTTTGTCCACCCAGGGCTCCAAGACAGGGGGACCATCCACCACGGCCCCTCATTCACCGGAAGGGGAGAGGAGGATGGGCAGAAGCTGGTCAGTTCTGTCTGGCTGGTCCTCCAGCAAGATGACTATGTTCAGAGGTCTTCGATTTGTGTGAGTGGAGGCTGGAGGGCAACCTTCTTTTGGGGAAGGGGAGCTTATTTTGATTTGTTTTTATTTGCTCTTTCCTGACTTTTGCCCCCCTCCCCCTCTCCCTTAGAAGAAAATATTTGAAAGTCAACAAAAACCAGTAGCTTAGTAACCTTGGAATCCCTCTGAGCTCAGGAACCAGGCAGAATGACATCTGGAAACAGCTGGAGGGGGAGGGCGGGCTCTCCCCACAGTCCCTGGCACACCCCCTTCACGACCTGCCCGTCACACCTTGCGGGGCCTATAGCTCAGCCCATTCTCACTAAGCCACGCACATGGCTGGGCGAAGGCCGGGCACTGGGCACCTTGCTAGAGGCCGTAGGGGCGGGGAACCGTGGTCAGGTACTCAAGGGCCTTCCCAGGGAACCACCCTGAGGGCCAACAGCCCGCCCAGCCCCGCCTAGCTCGCCCTCCTGCCCTCCCCCGTCCCCTTTG
Source organism: Suricata suricatta (assembly GCF_006229205.1). Classification (NCBI taxonomy): domain Eukaryota; kingdom Metazoa; phylum Chordata; class Mammalia; order Carnivora; family Herpestidae; genus Suricata; species Suricata suricatta. The sequence continues at coordinate 116,453,606 of NC_043707.1, forward strand.
CCAGAGCCACTCAGCCGGCGCTTCCCGCTTCCGACAGGAAGACCCCCAGGAGTACGGCCTGCAGCCAGCCAGGGCCCCCCGCAGACACCTGCCGCGCTGGGTGGCACCAGACGTGGCTCGGTGGGCTGCACCAGACGTGGCAGCTTGGGCCTGTTTGAGTGTCGGTGGCTCCCACACCCTCCCAGTCTAGCGCCAGAATTCCTCTGTTGGTTTCAAACGCAACGGCTCCGTGCGCGGGCCGCCCCGGGTTCGGTGCCCAAGGCCCGACGGCGGGGTGGGGGTGGGGGCCAGAAGACCTCCTGCTGGAGGTCGAGGGCGCCACACACCCGCCTGGTCCCGCCATTCCGTGTGAAATCTCCGCGCCTGCCCGGTCCCCTGGCCCTGGATCGCCTGATTTTACCCCAACTGCCACTATATTGGGCACTTACCGTGTGCCAAGAGCTGGGCTTTCTCTGTCATATTCAGCCTAACAGGCTTGTGAAGTTAGCACCATTGTGCCTAGGTTCAGGAAATCCAGTCTCTGGAGTCAGAAAAGGGTGTGTACAAGGCTCTCTTGTTAGTGGATTCAAACCCAGCTCCACCCCCACCCCCCAAGGCCTCATCTGTGTGCTCAGCCTTTGGGATGGACCAGTCCCTCCTATGCTGGGGGTGGGAGGTGAACATGTGGCAGTGGAGGTCAGGGGCTCAAGTGAGGAAAGAAAGGCTAAGTTAGTAGTTTGTGCCCAGTGGGCTCCGGGCCCCTCCTCACTGGATGGGCTTCCTAGAACTCAGAGCAGACACAGCACCTTCCCCAGGCTCTTGATCCCACAAATCATTGTTCCTACAGGGTTCCACCCAGTAAAGGGAGTGCCAGAGGACTGGAAAGAAGAATGGATGGGAATGGTCAAGAGTCGGGTTGAAACCTGACCCTGCCACCCCCTAGCTGTATCACCTCAGCCAATTTTTTATGCTCCCTCCTTCCTTCATTCCCCAGCACTGACCGAGTGCCTCCAGGTGAGTGGCCAAGCATGCAGGTGAAAAAAGCAGCCTGGGGGTCCCTGAGCTCATGACGCCTGTGTGTCAGTGCAGGGAGACATGTCACACACTAGCAAAGCAAATAAAAAGTATTAATTACAGATGAAATAAAGGCTCCGATGGAAACTAGCCAACAAAAGGAGGCAAGGAAAAGGTGAATGGTGGCAGAATTAGATGGATGTCCAGGTAGGCCTCTTGGGGAGCTAAGGTAACATTGGAGGTGAGACAGAAGGAAGAGAAGGAATCCTCTTCTGTAAAATGGTGTTGATAAATTATTATGAAAACCACATTTCTGACACATAGTAGGTACTCAGTAAATATGTGTTGGATGCATTAATGGCTTACCATATGTAAAAAGAAGGCCCGAGTTCCTGGAGACATTGACTCACAATTTTGAAACCCAAGCTTCAATCCCCTTTGATTTTCATTATAAAATTGAATTTTATAAAATTTGCTCCTTTGGGGAAAATTCTGAGGATCTAGACTGAATAAAATTATAGTTAAGAATGTAGAAAACCTTTTAAGATAGTGTATTTAAAGGAAAAGTGATCATTTCTGATGAAATATTAATAGTTCTGAAAATGTCACTCAGTGTTTGTGCTGCTTGGCATTTGGTTGGCTAACACCTATGCTTAGAGCAGTATGCCAACAGCCCAGCACTGCCCAGGCCACAGGATTCTGGAAAGGTAGCCCCTCACTCACTCCTGTTCTTTCTCCCTTCACCAGGAGATTAGGCCACAGGGGCTAAATTGGGAAGGATTGCATAAATAAATAAAAAGTACAGCAGGACAAGGAATAAAGATAGGGGCATGTTTCTTGAAGCCCTTGGCTAAGGTTTCTAGAAAATTCTGCAAGGGGTACCTGGGTGGTTCAGTCAGTTAACCATTCAACTTCAGCTCAGGGCATGATCTCACAGTTTGTGAGTCTGAGCCCAGTGTAGGGCTCTGTGCTGATGTCTCAGAGCCTGGAGCCTGCTTCAGATTCTGTGTCTCTTATCTCCCTCTGCCCCTCCCCTGCTTGTGCATTTGTGTGTGTGTCTGTGTGTGTGTGTACGCGCATATGCATGCTCTCTCAGAAACAATAAATGAATAAACATAATAAAAAATAGAAGATTCAGCAAAAAGCATAAGTACAGTAATTAGAAATAGCATAAAATGATGTCCAATGTGGTAGCTACCTGCCACATGTGGCTATTTTAAAATTCTATCTTAATGTAAGTTATGTTAAAATTGTAGCTCCTTATTTCCATCAGCCACATGTCAAGTACCACATGGGGCTTGGGGCTACCATTTTGGACAGCACAGAGAACATTTTCTATGTCCTAAAACACATGGACTCCAGAACCAGACTACCTGGATTCAAATTCTGAGTTCCTGTGTTCTGGCAACGTTGGTTCAGGCAGGTTACTCTGTGCCTTGGTGTATTTGTTCTCTAGGGCTGCCATAACAGAGTACCACAGAGTGGGTGGCTGATGTAATGCCCAAGATTTTAATATCACCCCAAAACCAGAAACCGCCAGGGAGACCGAGGCACGCATGTAAAAGTAAAGGGCAGTTTTATTACAGCTTAGGCTCGCCGGGCCTAAGTTCGGTCTCACAGCCTTCACCAATGCAGTGGATCCGTGCTGAGAGCCCCGAACAAGGGCTGAGTAGGGTTTTTATGGGGTTTGGGAAGGGGGAGTTACAAGAAATTGTGACATCCAATCATTACTGTATAACAGCATTGGCAGTAACTCTAACCATACACATTGTCCAGGGTGTTCGTTACTTTTGGCGGGACCCAATTACAACATTTAGGGTATCCTTGAAATCAACCAATTACAGAGCGAGTTCAGGGTCTTGTTTGGTGACTATCGGGTTAACTTTAACATTAGGTAACAGGGTCCTTTCTAAAGTTCCCACCTGCAGGTCTCACCCCCAGGAATGTGGGGAGAGGTAGCTGGGCTTTCCTGATTGGATACTGCAAAGAGGTCTCTTATGCCTCAGGTAATGTATAACTGCCTAATGGTTCCGGAGGGACTGACCTTAGGCCTTCTAGCTTAGAGGGGAACCTTAAAGCCTGTCATGGCGTCTGTTTGGTTCAGACTCATGTTCTTACAGCTGACACAATAGAAATTGATCTCTTCACAGTTCTGGAGGCTAGAAGTCCAAGAGCAAGGTGTCGGGAAGGCCTTTCTCATGGGCGCATAGATGGCTGTCTTTCTCCTGCATCTTCATATGGTCTTCCCTCTGTGCATGTCTGTGTCCTCCCCTTCTTATAAGAACATCAGTCATATTGGAGCAGGGCCCATACTAATGATCTCATTTTAGCTTTACCACTCTTTGAAGGCTCTATCTCCTCCTATAGTCGTATGGTACATGAGATACTGAGGGTTAGGACTTGAACATATGAATCTGCAGGGACAACATGTAGCTCACAACTCTCGGTTTCATCTATAAAATGGGATGATAATGAACACCCACTTTGTAGAATTGTAGATGTATTATTACTAATAACTACCTACCACACAGAAAGTCCCTAGAATGCCTGGCACATGGGAGGCACATGGAAATGCTGTATATTAGTTCCTTTGTTGATTACATTAAAATGTGTGCTACTGAAGTTTCTAAATAACAGCTTTTGTGCTACGTGTAGGGATGGAAGACTTTAGCTGCACTAGGAAAATTGCTCTGTGATGGAGGGACAGACTCAAATTATCAACTAAGTCTTTCTAGGCTTGGTTCATTTTTGAGCACCTGTCATTGTGCTCAAAACATTGTGCAAGGTGCAGGGCTAGGAGATGTTTAAGATCTCTCTTTAGCTTAGACATTGTTACAGGCAAGTGAAGGGAGCAAGTGTTCCATAAGTGCTTGGTACACAGCAGTTGTGGGGAAAACTGAGCTTATTCCAGTCTCGTTCAATATAGGTAACCGTGTTCCTCCAGCTCGCGTAGATCTATGTGCCCAGCACATGAAATGGTGTCTGTCACCATCGGATGCTTCACTTCAAGCTCCGGAAAAGGGCAGAGACCAGGCCTGTCTTCAGCACCTTGAACAGTGGGTTCAATTTGTTTGGACAAATTCTTCAATTACCTGTTACTGCCCTTATTACCCTGGGCAGGTTGTTTAACCTCTGTATACCTCAGTTTGCTCATCTGTGAAACAGGGATAATAAAATACTGAGTTTTTTGTGACAGTTGAGATAATGCAGGTACACAGCTTAGAACAGCTACCCAAGGAATATTAAGCTATAATTATTTAGGATTCAGAGATTCTTGCTTTTCTATTTGGAAGCAGGAAAGCCTCAGGAAGAAGCAAATCTCCCTCCCTAGTCTCCAGCTCAAACCTTCACTCACCCGGCTTCCATCACTGACACGAACATGGTCAGGATGGAGAACTCATCCATGTTGGGCGTGGCCTGCACTCCGTGAACACCTTCATAGGCGGGAAAACAGCTTCCTCCCGTAGGCCCTATCCCTCATCTAACATATTTTAAACACACCCACCTCTCACCACAAATATAACTTTTTGGCTGTAAAAAAATTTGAAAGGCTTTTTGCCATTTTGCTTTTGAAAATTTTTGGCCATGAGTAATTTATTTCATTTATGGCCGGCTGTGATTTCTTACCCATCTTGGTGCCTACCTGGGAAATCTTGCACAGTGCGAGAAGTCCAACTTACAAATTGTTATCAAACGAAATGAAATTTTTATGACTACTAAATTCAACAGTTAATGAAGTTGACATAATGTTACATTTTGCATTTAATTAAATATTTACTGATTTTAATGTGGTAGTTTTCTACTTGGTACTGTGGAGCTACTAAAAACATTTTTAGGCTTCAAATTTTCTTATAGGCTCCAAAAAACCACAGAGAAGCCCCTTTTGTTACCAGGCCAATAATGCCCTAATGGGTCAACCTGCCCAGAGTGGGGGCCCATGCATAGGGAGCTCCCAGGGAAATCTGTTGAAGGACAAACCATCAGAAATGGAGGAAGAGGAGGGTGCATCCATGTGTCACAGGAACAGGCCTCCCCTGGATATTGTCCCAGCAACTGAACCCAGTCACAGAGCAGCCAGCCATTTCTAGGACTTTGAAAAGGACACCAGAATGCTCTAGAAGCAATGCTATGGCCCTGTGACTTCTCTCTCCCTGCAACATCATCAGTGACCCTCGCTATTGCCCAGGAGATGTCAGCCCTTAGTCTTACCTCCATTCCTTGCTCACAAGTGAGGAGATGGCTGAGAGTTTAGGCTGTGGTAGCCAACACACTTGAATTTGAATTCCTGCTCTGCTACTTCCTGTGGAGTGCCTTTACACATGCTTAACTTCTCTGGCATTTTATCTTTCATCTGCAAAGTGGTTAAAACAACAGACAGATTTGGAGAGGGAGAGGTTCAAATAGGAAAACACAAAGTTTCTCAGCACAGTGCCAGGCTCAGGGTGTGCCCACAGTAAAAGTTACTGATTATTGTTATTATCAGCTATTAAAGTAAAAACGGTAGGTTAAGAGATCCCCATTTAAAGTTAGGGACAAGGAAGGCCATCGTCGATAGAAGAAAAGAATACAACTTGGCAGTAGTGGCAAAGTAAGGTAGCAAAAAAGTCAGAATGCATCTGACCTTTCACTTCCTGCTCTTGGTTCTCACCAGACTCATCGTGACAGGTGCCCCACGAATTTCTGGAGAGGCTTTTTGTGGGATCCTTCTCAACTAGAAGCTTGGTGTTCTGCCCTTCCTTTCATAACTTCTGGGCCACAATGTTGGTCACCAATATGCATTCAGTTAAGATTTATACTAGCTGAGTGCTGAAATGACTTGAGGCAGCTTTCAGATTAAAAAGTAAAAATCACAGCATTGAAGAATAAAGCAAGAACGGACTCCCTCTAAGAAACCAGAAAGAGTTGCTATTCTCAAGCACCTGAATTGGTCAGAACACACGGAGGTAATAAGGTAATAAAACTGAGTATCCTTATTTGTCAGCTAAAGCAAAAATGGAAACGCGTCGGAAGGCAGAGTTTTTATTTTCTGATAGCAGAAAATACACATCTTCATCTGTGGAGACAAAATGTTTCCTGGAAATAACCCCAAGCATGAATTTATCATGAGTCCTTGTATAAAGGACACTGAGTGACATAGTGGGCAATATATTCAATTCTGTTTTCATAAAGACAGAAATGCCATTAAGTTGGTCAGTTTCTCACATCAGGGTTCTCTGAAGACATAGAGCATAACATTAAATCATAACTCAGAGAAGGCATTTCTTTAAGGAACTCAGATAATGAAGTCTAGGGACACCTTTGGGTCCATTCCACAAACATTACTGAGCACCTAGTCAAGCATCCATCCATCCATCCATCCATCCATCCATCCATCCATCCAGCAAAGCTCTACTGAATGCCTACCGTGTACCAGGCACTCTAAGCAGTACTGGTGAAGATTTCTTGCAAGAACTGACACCTGGACTGAGTTCTGAAGGACAAACAGGAGGACGCCAGCCACAGCAGGAGGAGGAGACTGTTCCAAGCAGAGGGAGCAGCATGCACAAAGGCCCAAGGCGGTCGGGAGAGAGAAAGCATGCTTATCTCAGGAGCACAAGGGCCTCCAAAAGGCTAGAGCATGGGTCGGTGGGTGGGGGAGCAGGGAGACGGGGCCTGGAAGAGCAGGCAGGGACAGGTAATGAGGCCCCTATTTGGAGAATCTAGCAGGGAGCTAGGACTTCGCTCTGTAAGTCACGGGGAAGGGTCCTGGGAAGGTGTGGGAGCTGTGGCATCAGGGCAGTGCTTTTGAAATCGCTGGCTGCAAAGAGGAAGCTGTGTTGAATGGGGTGAGAGCAGAGCTGGGGCACTTGTGATGTGGCTACTGTAAGAAACTGGAAAGACCAGGAGGGCCCTCCCTGGGACCTGGGAGGTATTGAGGAGGAAGAATTTCGATGATGTGGGGACTGCCTGGATGGAGGGGTTGAGAGGGTCCAGGATGAGGCCCCAGGCTTCGGGCTCAGGAGCCTGTGGACATGGAGGCACTAAGCCGAGAGGCAGAGGTGTGGTGACAGGTTAGAAGAGTTGCGAGCAGGCTGGGGCGCAGTGTCCTCAGGACATACAAGAGGAGAGGATGACAGACACTGCAAGTCCTAGGGACTCAGACTCTCAGGAGGAGGTCTCTGCCAGAGGCAACTCCCAGTCCACCAGGGTGCTAGGGGGACAGTGAGAAATCGGACAACTAGAGAGCCTAGAGAGTGCAGAAGGGGGGTCTCTCGCCCCTCCTGCCCTTCTGCCAGCATCCTGGGCCCCAGGAATGCTCACTCTGTCTCTGGGGCAGGGTCCCCTCTCACCTGTCGCTCTCCCTAAACTGAGCCAGGAGCCCTCCTCCTTTCCATCAGAGGCTGTATTTCTCCCAAAGTAATTAATCCTGCTTTCTTGTTTAACTCCCTCTTCAATAAACTATCAACCCCTTGAGGGGAGGAGTACTGGCCTTGCCTTATTCTTCTTTGTATTTGTTACCTCAGCACCTAGCTCGGAACCTGGCATGCAGATTAATGTTTCAGACATGAACAAATGAATGAATGAGTGAGGAGTAAGTCAATGACTATAGAAAAAACCAAGGAGTGTGTAACGGTACGGCTAGCTGCTGTGACATGCTCCCGATATTTCAGTGGCTTCGTGCTGTTAGAGATCACTTCTCCGGGAGCCTGGGTGGCTCAGTCAGTTAAGCGTCTGGCTTCGGCTCAGGTCATGATCTCACAGTCCGTGGGTTCAAGCCCCGCATCGGGCTCTGTGCTGATAGCTCGGAGCCTGCTCTGGATTCTGTGTCTCCCTCTCTCTCTGCCCCTCCCCTGCTCACATTCTGTCTCTCTCAAAAATAAAATAAACATTAAAAAAGGTTTTTAAAGAGATCATTTCTCAGATAAGGATCTGTTTCCGGTGTCCCTGTTTGGTGGTGATTTTCATCCATACAGTGATTTGGGATCCAAGCGTCTTCCAGTTTGTGGCTCTGCCGTCCCCAAGGGCTCCACACGCTCCATACCAGTCGGCAGATGGAGAAGGAAGGATGGGAGGGTTTTATGAGGTTAGCCTTGTGGGGGCTCACACCGTTTCTGCTTACATTCCTTTGGCTAGAACCTTGTTTCATGACTTTGCCCAACTACAAAGGGGACTGGAAAGTGTAGCCACTTCTCAGCGACACTTCAGCGCAATTGACATTTTTGGCTGAGTAATTTCTGGGGATGGGGGAGAGCTTCCCTGGGCACTGTAGGATGTTTCACAGCATCCCTGGCCTCTACCCCCGAGATGCCAGTAGCACCCTCCAGTTGTGACAGCCAGAAAAGGTTGCAGACTTGTTAAATGTCCCCTGGGAGGCAAGAGTGCCCCTGATTGAGAACTAGTGCTGTAGGCCATGGAAGGGGCAGCGTGCATTTTTGAGATCCAGCTAGCTGGCCATACTGCATGGGGCACCCTGCAGGGGGAGTGGGTGGAGGGGTTAGGAAAGGCTACCTGGGAAAGGTGACACTTGAGCTGAGTGATGGTTAGGATCATTGACTCCACATAGTGAGAGAGGAATGGTACTGCAGTCACAAGAAACAGTGCAAGTAAAGGCACGGAGGCATGATAGCTGACCAGAGCTTCAAGTACAGATGACAGCCTAGAATAGCCCTCATCCTGTGCATTATGGCCTCTGACCAGCCGAGGGGAATTCTGCCCTCTTTTGCCACTGATGTGAATGCCGTCCCTTGCCTTGTATCACAAACAGATTTTTCTACAAATAATGTCAGAATTTGCTGGCCCCAGCATTTGGTGGCCCTAGAGGAAGGGCTGAATATGAGCCCTTCTCATGTCTCCATCCTGGATTCTGTGGCCCACAGCCTCATCATGCTTTGTTCTGGGTTTTTTTCTTCCTCAACCCTTGCTGTCACCTTTCCTTGGGAAGCAGATCACTGTCATCTCCACAGTGACAGCCTTGCTCTGGGGAAATACCAGCTTCTGTCTGATCATGCTCATGATTTCAAATCCCCACCTTCCACTCAGACCCCAGGCTTTTTCCTTTAAGCCCTTGCCTTTGTAGCTCTTCTCTGCAGTCTTGCTTGCCCCTCAGCCTCTATTTCTGCCCTCACTATTTAGAGCATTGTATTTGCCCCATCCCCCACCCCTGGGCTTCAGAAAGCTCCTTCATTTTCTTCTTGGATCAGATTGAAAATTTCAGGGCATCAAGTCTACAGCCCCTATTTGAATGGGGCTGAATTCTCCAGCGCATCAGGTCTTGTTTTCTTTCTAAAACAAACTCTGATCTTATCTAGATATTAGGCTTATCTTGGCGAGTCACTATACTGCATTGGGTTTTTTTTTTTTTTTTTTTTTTTTGCAACCTTATATTGTGGAGACATCTTGATCCGTGGCTGGCTACTGCTCTGGGGAGAATGGAAGGGGCATGTAGGAAGCCAGCCCCCAGGAGCTGGGCTGAGAGCCACACTCACCTAGGCTACAGGGTGGAGGGCTGTTCTCACCTTTTGGACTCCTGCCTCTCCCTTGCCCTGCAAATGTTCCCAAGACTCCCATCTCTGTCTGTGCCCACATCACTGCAAGCAAAGACTACTGCGGTGACCTCCCCAGTGCGCTTCCCTTTTCTGCCCCATCCTTGCCATCTCTTCCCTACAGAGAAGTCAGGGCACATGCCAGGCTGTGCCTCTTGGCTTCTACTTCCTAGATAGAAATAAAAGTCCACCTCTCGTATTCAGAGCTGTCCATCTTTCCAGAGTTTCTCCTGCCAAAGCAGTCACATTATACACAGCCTTAACAGATCTCTCTTCAGATATACATTCTGACCATCATGCATTTGCTTTCTCTCCTCCCTCCACCCGAAAAGTCCTCTCCTGTTATGGGCTGAATTGTGTCTCCTCCCCTAAATTCATATGTTGAAGTCCTAACCCCCAAGACCTCAAAATGAGGCTATACTTGGAGACAGGTTTTTTAAAATAAATTTTTAATGTTTATTTTTGAGAGAGAGAGAGAGAGAGAGAGAGAGAGAGAGAGAGAGAGAGAGGAAGGGGCTGAGAGACGGAGACACAGAATCCGAAACAGGCTCCAGGCTCCGAGGTATCAGCACAGAACCCAATGTGGGGCTTGAACCCACAAACTGTGAGATCATGACCTGAGCTGAAGTTGGATGCCCAAAAGACCAAGCCACCCAGGCACCCCTGGAGACAGAGTTTTAAAGAGGTAATCAAGTTAAAATGAGATTAGGGTGGGTCCTAAGCCAAGGACTGGTATCCTTCTAAGAAGAGGCAAATTGGACACAGACATGTCTGGAGGGGAGACAATGTGAAGACCCAGAGAGAAGGCCATCTACAAGTCAAGGAGGGAGGCCTCAGAAGGAGACAACTCTGTGGACACTTTGAACTCAAACTTCTAGCCTCCAGAATTGTGAGAAAATAAATTTCTGTAGTTTAAGCCACACACTGTGTGGTACTTTGTTATGGCAGCCCTAGCAAACTAATACACCTCTTATTTCTCACTGCCTAAGACTAAAATCCAAACTTCTCACCATCCCCTATGATTCTACATGATCTGGGTCCAGTGCTCCCACCTCCTCCCTCATCTCTTGGATGGCCCCTCTTCCTCACCTTCATGCAGGCCCAGACCCTGTCTCCCGTGTCCCTATCCCTTTTTGGGGACCTTGCCCATGACCCCTGTACCAAAAGCCCTTTCCCCACCTCTTTGCATGGATGTGTTGCTTGATTTAGATCCCACTTTCAAGGTCACTACCTCGGAGAGGTCTTCCCAGACCCCCTATTTGAGTTAACATTCCCCCCATATTCTTTCTCATGGTATCACAAACTTTTCCTTAACTTGGAACGTTGAATGTATTTATTTATCGCCTATCTTCATCAAGCCAGGGACTGTTCATTTGGGTGTATATTCATTATCTGGTACAGTGTCCAGCATGTAATCATGCTCAATAAATATTTGTTGAGTAAATCTTCACCTTGCCAAAGTCTCTATCCAAGCCTCAGGGTCCAGCCAAAATCCTACTTCCCTCCTTAAATGAGCCTTTCGATTCTCCAAGTCCAAGACCAGCTTAGTCTTGATAATGTCTCTGAAGCAAGTCCTTTGTGTCATGGTGATCACCACTGCCATTTGTGTGGGGTTCCCCCCTGTGCCCCACATCCTCCCCAGCTGGACCACACACTGTGCATGTCTGCATTGCCCACAGTAGAGGCTGGCACAGGGCCCAGAGCCCAGGAGGCCTCGGTAAAAATGTATGTGGACCCAAATAGATCAGAGAGAGGGGCGAATGGTGGAGGAAGTAACTGGGCCATTTACAGGGATGAAAAGTGTGCCCCTGCCCTACACAGACCCCAAAGAGAAGGACGACAAAAATTCCTTTTCCTAAGGAAGGTTTTGGGGCAAACCTCAGGTGTGGGCTGCAGCCACAGAGCAAAGTTCTGGGGTGGGAGAGGGAGAGGGAGAATCCACTGGTCTGGAACCCTAGAAGTATAGAGCAGCCCAGACTCTCTTCTGCCCAGCTGTGGGCTGCCGAGGAGGGCTGGGTATCTGCCAGCTTTTCGAGCCCCGCCGGCAGGAGAAGGGGAAGGCCCAAGCTTAGGAGCCAGGAGCGCACCCAAGGGAGGCCCCAGCCAATAGCCCCCCAAGGCCGCCACCCACTAACCGCAGAGCCAATCTCTCCCTCCTCCCCAGGGCTGGTGGGAAGGCCGAGGCCAGTCGTGGCTGATGAGCCCTCTCTTTCAGGGGCTGGGCTTGAACAATGAGAAGGGAAAACCCCCCTCCCCGCTGCCCCGGGGACATAAAGCAGTCCTTTCACTGTGGAGTTCTGGCTCCTTCGGTTGGTTCTTGGCACCCAACGAGGCCGTGTCGGGAGGGGCGAGAAAGCAAGTGTTGGGGGTTGGGATGGGCCGGCGATTCGGAGGGAGCTCGCCGGCCCTGGGCCACCGGGCAGGCTCCCCAGCTGTGGGATGAGCTCATGCAGGGAAACCGGAACAACTTGGGGTGGGGGAGGGGGATGGGCATCAAGGAGCTGGGAGATCGTGGCTACGGGGAGCAAGTTTTTCGTGGGGAGCGAGGACAAGCATCCACTCCTCCGATCCTGCCCATCACCCTCCCCACCTGAGATTGGCAACCTAAAAGCCCTTTCCGGGCTCTTTCCCAGAAATTCCCGGGCCCCGCCGACCACTGCCCCCTGGGCTCGCAGACACCGAGCTCGGGCTTGGCCAAACCCCCTAAGCCCGGAGCGCAGCCTCTCCCGGTGTCTTAGGCAAAGGGGGTGGGGTGCTCAAAGGCTAGTGCTTTTCCGCTGGGCACGCCAGCGGGGGCTTTCCCCACCCCCAGCTTTGGCCCCTCCCGGTCCGCTCCCGCGCACCCCGTCTCCTCCCGCGCCGCCCCCCCCAATTCCCCGGCATCATCTCTTCCTTCTCCCCCAGAGTTTGGCGTAGACAGCGAAGGAGCCATCGTGACTGACGGAGGAGCCTAGGGAAGGCGAGACCGGAACGTCGACCGAGTGGGGGTGGGGACCGACGCTGAGCCCTAGGGGGCAGGCGGCAGTGGCGACAGGGGAGGGGTGGGGGAGCAGCTCACGCCACTGGGAGAAACTCACCGGGTTTGGGGCCGTGGCTGGGAAGGGTGGGGGCTTCCCAGCTATTTAATTTTGAGGATAAATTGTACAAGTAACTCTCGCACCGTCCTTTCACCCACCTCACCTGCCCCAGGCACCCCCCCCCAACTCCCTCCCCCACCTCAGCGCACACAAGCACTCTTCCCTCCATCCTGATTTTGTCTTAGGGCAAGGGTAAGACGGCACCGAGCCAACGGAACTGGTCACCACCCTCCTCCCCTCCACTTCTGAACCCTAGGTGTGAGCACGCACACACCCTTCTCCTGGGATGGGGTAGGAGGCTATTGTGAATGGGGCTCCTAAACATTATCCTCGGCCCCAGATTGTAAGTTCAAAGCCACCACCCAAGATCAGCTCGTAAGAGCCATGACTTGGGAAGCCGTGTCCTTCTTTGGTTACCTTTTCCCAGACAGTATTCCAATTTCCAAACGTGGAAGAGGCTGGTGTGTGAGTGCGTGTGTGCCGTATCACTGTGTGTATGTGTGCGCGTGTGCGTATAGGGGGGTGTATTAATGGATAATCTTATAAATGGAAACGAGAGGACTGAACTTAAAAGAAACTGGTCAATTGTAAAACAAACAGGAATAAACAACCCTTTAGATGTAATTTGCGGTTTATCTGGAGGTGGAGGTGGCGCTGAAGAGGAACCCCCACCCTCCTATATTTTTTTCCTTCGCTGCGCCTCCACCCCCAGCATTTGGAGCGGCGGAGAAGCGGCTCCGGAGTGATTAATCCGGGGATAATTCACCCCCCCCGCCCCCCGGCGCGAACCCCGCGAAGCGGGATTGGAGCGAGTCATTTCCGAGAGCGCAGCGCGCCTCTCCCCGGCCGGGCGGACACTTGGTTCATTCCAGCCGCAGAAGCTCAGGGCTCCCGCGTACCGGGATTTTTTTCCGAGCAGAAAAAAGCTCCAGAGCTCTCCTGACCTCCTTTCTCCTCGGTGGCGAGCGGAGCCTCTCCCTCGGCGCTGCCAGCCGCGCCATGCCGCGCTCGCTGGGACGGGAGCAGGGGCGCTGCGGCTGCCCCGCGGGGAGGGCTCTCGGCGGAGCCGGGATTTCGGCGCTCGTGCCGGGCGCGGGGAGCCGCTGGGGC
>NC_043707.1:116467407-116563244 GCF_006229205.1 Suricata suricatta
CGTCCTCACCTCCACCCTCACCCTCATTGCTACCCCCAACCCCAGCCGCAACTTGGCCGGATCCGGCCGGCGTGGGGGGCCTAGGAGACCGACATCCCCGCCGGGGGTTGAGGGGCACCCGGACCGTGGCTTCAGTTGCTCCAGCCTCCCAGCCCCCAAGGTGCCAGGCTTTTCCCCGATAAACTTTCCTGGAGCCTTCCTCCCCCCGCCGCCTCCTGATTCCGGTTGGCACACTGGTCCTGGGGGCTGGAGAGGAATGGCGTACCCCCTCTCCGTTTCCGCGTTTGCGGGGTCTGTCCTTCCAGCCTCCGCCCATTTTCTGGTGAATGAAGCCCGCGCCCCGGCCCGAACCGCCTCGAGACTGCGGCCACCACCTCCTCCCCAAGTGTCCCCTCCCCCGGCGCTCGGGGCTAGAAGGGGGAATCAGGTGGGCGCGCGCGCAGGGTCGGGGTCCCGCGCACGGCTTGCTGGAGGACTCAGGTCTAGGGCTGGAGGGTGCTGAGCCACAGGGAGGCGGGGGCGGCGGTTGTGCCCGGGGGCGGGGGAGGGAGTGTCGCCGCCGGGTTCCGCGCCGCCACATTCCCCTCGGTTCCCACTCCGCGCCAAAGTGCCCTTTTCCGCGCCCTACTGCAGCCGAGCGCCGGGGCTGCGGCTGCGGCGGCGCGGGCGGCGGGACCTGCTCCCTGCGACCGAGTCAGGGAGGGGGGCAGACCCAACCGGTGCGGCCAGTCCCGGAACTTCGCGGGTGTCTGGCTGCAGCTTGCGTGTTGGGGAAGACACGCGGACCTTCGGGAGAACCCAGTCTCCAGTGGGGATCACTGGCCCCGACTGGTGCCCTTCCACTTTATTTCCTGCACCCCTCTGACGCTCAGCTCTAGTCACAGCCTAGAAAGTTCCGCGTGCCCGGGTGGGGACGGGTCCAACGGGCGAATGCCTGGGGCCGCATTTTCATTTAGCCCAGACACTCACTGGGGGAGAAAACCCGTAACACCTGCTGCCTAGGCCTGGACTCGGAGCACCTCCGGCCTGGATCCGTGCTGTTTTTTTAAAATTTTATTTTATTTTTTTGCTTTCTTGTTTTAAACCACCGATTGAACCTCTGAAGGCTTGGCCTCCGCCACTCCAGCATCTTCATGCTTCCTTCTTGGAAAGTGTGTCCCTTCCCTGGCGAGCTTTCTGCCCCGTTCTGGGCTCCAGTATCCAGTGAATCCGTCCCTGCAGACCTTCACCGCCTCCTTAGCCGGGAATGTTAGTTAGGGTTGCTGGTCTCGGAAGGCGCCCCAGGCTAGCCTCAGCTTTCCCATCCCGACTTGACAGGACTTTCTGGGTTCTCCTAAGAGTCATAGCTGCCGACACCCAGAGAGGGGCGCCCGCGGTGCGCTCGCCTAGGATCTCCGGCCTCGAGCACACCCACACCCACTGGGAGGCTGCGATGTTCGCAGTGGCCCTGGTGGTCACCCAGACTTGCCACATGGGCGCTGGGGGAACCGCTGCTACGGACTGTCAGGCCTCTCCGACGTTTGTCCAGGTGTGGCCCCAGCTCTGGTTTAGCGCACTTTAATTGCTCCTGATGTGATCGAACTGTTTTTCTGGCTAGATTTGTCCCTGCCCCTAGGGCATGTCATAGCCCTGGGGAAAGAAAAGGGCCGACTCACCGGAGCTTGCACACTGCTGGGCGGTGCTGGAATCCTGCCTTGTAGAGGTCCATTGGCTTCCAGCTCTGTGGTCAGTAGAGCAGTGATGGTGGTGGTGGCGGTGAATGGCTTGGGGGAGGGGGCACTCACTCTCTGGAAGTGAGCTCTGACTTACAGTGCTTCCCGTGCATTTCTTTTTAAACCTTTCCTGCACTTAGATGTGCTTTTTGGCCTTGCAAGCAGCAGCGATTTGGAAATGGACTTGGTGACAGATGATCGCAGAGTTTGGCACTTCAGAGTGGGAAGCACATTTGTTTTGTGTTCTCTTCACTCTGCTGACTTTATAAGATGCTCAGGACTGAGCTGCCTCCCTTCCTTGGCCCAGGGAGGACTGAATAAAATAAATATAAGGATTTGAAAAGGGGAAGCCTCCTCACCCACCTTTCTTTGGACCCTCAACCCCTTCCATGTGGGCCCTGCCTCACACTACTCTCCTGCTCCGGCCTCCATAGAAACCTCTATCAGATACCACATCTCTTAACTGTGGATCAGTCTGTCTCCCTTCCTGTTCCCCCTTGGCCTGTGAACAGCTTAATCTTTAATAGAAAACAAGCTAACAGACTTCTCAGCCCTAGTGCCCTTTTGTCTACCATCCCATCTCTTTGCCTTTATGAGTGTCTTCAAAGGGGTCTTCGATTCACTTTCTTTGCTACCTCTCACTAACTGCGGGCTGCCTTCTGACCCTAGGATTGGAACTCTCTAGGAAACATCACCAATGACCATCCTGATCATCAAATCCATCCTGCTTACTCTGTGTTTATCTTCCTTGACCTCTCAGTGACTTTCAACACTTTGGGGTTACTCCTTTTAAAATTTCTTTTCCTTGGGCTTCTGGGCTACAGTGCTTTGCTGATTTCTCTCTTACCTCTTGGCTGTTTCTCCCCCGTCTCTGGTAGAAGCACTTCTTCCCTTTCTGTAAGCGTTTCCTGCAGTGCTCTGTTCCTTGTGTCTTTCCTCATTTCCTTTTACCATTTTGTGGGTGAGCTCATCCAGGCCCATCCCTTCCACCACCACTCTGAAGCTTCCAGACAGACGTCTCCTGCCAAGACACCTCTGATACATCTATTGACTTTCAGTCCATCGAAACTCTGGGTCTAGACAGCCCATATATCTGGCTGACTCTTGGATAATTTCACCTAGGTGTTCCCCTTCCATGCAAACTCATTACTTCCTTTCCTGAGCCTCCAGTATTCCATGTGTAAGCTGGTGGACCCTGCAACCTACCACTTACCCAGCCCAGAAACCTTAATTTCATCTTCTGGGCCTTCCCTACCAGATGGTCGTCTAGTGCAGACCCTCAATTGCTCTTAACTTGGCTACTTTTCTTTGGATTCAGAGGCTCTGAGCATTGACAAGGCTGTCGTGCCTCCCATATGCTTACTAAGTAATTCAAAATAAAAGCAAAATTGAACTGGAAATATAAGGAATTTTGACAAACTTCTAATTTTTCCCATGCTGACCACTTCATTGTTTATAAAAAAAAATCAAATACCAAATTATTAAAAAAAAATCTCCCTGCTTTGCTTTTTCCCTAAGTGCTTGTTTCCAGAGGTTTCTTGTAGGCGGGAGCACTGACCATACCCAGTGTTTGATTATAGTACTAACTGAAGTGTATTCAAAGTATTTATTCATTTGCCTCCTGTGTTGAACTATGAGCTTCCTGAAGGTAGGGACAGTACTTTATTTCTCTTGTTATCACCATCACTCAGCTCAGGACCTATTATAGAATTAGTGCCTAATAGATGGTTGGTAAATCAGTGGATGGTTTTTAAAATATTTTTTTTTCTTGGACATCTTTTTAAAGTCTGACAAGGCTAAATCAAGAGTTTTAGGGGGCAAGACAACCAGAGATGACAAAGATGCCTGGTCCCCCATTGCGGTCCCCCTAGAATAAAATATCACAGATTGGTCAGATCATTCCTTAGATTTCAGAACTGATGCAACAAGCCTTTAGATATAACTGTCCTCCCCACACCCCCAAGGAAAGGTCTTAAGCCACTCAGTCACCAGAGTATGGATTTGACTTTCTATTTGCAACTGAGCTCTGAGTATGATTTGGAAGAAAGAAACTGAGCATAGCAGATGATGTTGGCCATATCTCTGGCTGGTGAGAACGTGGCTTTGTTGAAGGTGAGCCTGAAATCATGTGCAACAGGACTGGGGAGCCAGATTTGTAGGCCCTTAGATTGCAGGGTTTGGGTTTGTCCAGAGGAGCCCAGCAGGTGGCTGCGGCAGCATCACCTTGTCTCCTGTATATGGCCTGCCTCTGCTCCATCATCGTTTTCAGGCCAGCAGGAGTAAGGTAATCTGATTGCCCAGCAGAGCCATATATTCCTGTGGGAGAACTGGTTGATCTTCAGATCTCTCCAAGGTTCACGTTCCCCACTTGGAAAAGGGGCAAGTCATTCCTGCATCGTGGGAAGGACTAGAAATCCGAGAGGCACCAGATGCAGTGCATTACCTAGCTCATCCAGTGTGCCTGTTGAGTGGAAGCCATGGCTGAAGCCATAACCCTGAGGATACAGGATGCAGCTGAGAAGTCTGTGAGCCCTCACTGTGGCCTGCACCTCACCCCACCGCAGGGGCCCCCTAGGTCCCCAGGGGAGTAACGCTGACAGCTGGTGGTCACTGAGTCCTCATCATGTGCTGGTACCGTCTCAAGTACTTGCTTGTATGAACTCAACCATCACAGCAATGTGATACAGCTGGTAATATTATTATCCTTGTTTTGTATATGAAGAAATAGGTTCAGAGAAGATCTTTAACTTAACCACATAACAAGTCAATGGCCAAGCCAGGGCTTGAAGCCAGTTTGCCCAACCCTGAATCTCTTACATCCACGCTATGGTCCAACTTCTAAGGGGGCCCAGCTAGCACTATGCCCCCTGGGGATCCTTCTGCCCAGGCCACCTGTCTCTGCTCTGCTCTTGCCCCTGGGCTGCCCCCACCCCGAGTTATGCTGTGCTGCCATTGACACTCAAGGCCTGGACCCCAGACTTCCAATGCCTCACATGGCACAGACCATCCATCTCCATCATAGCTCCTGTGACTGCAAAGGCATCACCTTGGTCTACTAGTCCCAAACACCCATCTCAACTGAACGCTCCCATGAGCTCTCACAGTCCCCAAGCTCCCCTGTTGTAAAGCCCATCAAGACATTTGGAATGTCTTGTTTAGTAGGGTGATCTCTATTTGTATTCCCTGAAGGTGTTTGAACCCAGGCAGGGCAGTGCAGACCAGACCAGACCACACAGACTCAATAAACACCTGTTGAGAGGATCAGAGGCAGGTTCTCTGGAACTCAAAGCTTCCTGACCCTCCCATTGCCTTCTTGGACACTTCCAAGGCGAGGGATTTTGGGGAGTGGGAAGGGGTGAAGGGGCGTCCCCAAGTGGGAAGCAGCTGAGGCCGTCTGTGTCTTACTGGTAGTAGCTGCACTTCACTAAGTCTGGGTAAATGGTCTTAGACATTACTATTCAATTCAGATAACAATCCAGGCACTTTATCAGATTTGAAGAGACAAGGGATCACGCATAAAACAGTTTGGCCAAGGTTATAGAGCCAATAGGTAAAGGCTGCAGGATCAACCCTTAGGCCTACCTGACTCCAGGGGCCATTCTCTTAATTCCTGGAAAGCATTGTCACAGTTCCAGACGCATCGTTAGTATTCAGTACACATTAGATGCTGCCACTGCCACCACTACTGGTGCCGCGGCCACTACTGTCTACTGGCTTTGTGCACCAGCCTCTTAGAACTTCGAGGAAGAGGGTTCTAACACGGTGCCCCTTGGAGGTGCTGCAGTGTGCATCTGCAGGAGTCTTCCCTTCCTGTTCCTCCTGCTGAAGGTACACCTGGAAGAACCTGGTCCACTCACCCAACCCATCAACCCCTGTCACTCCTCTTCCTGGAGGGGTAATGGGGGAGGATCCTGTAGCTCCCCCTAGAGGTTGGACAATGTTTCTGATACTGTCCTGGGGCTTTGCTTCTTGAGACGCATATGGCCTCCAAACCTCTACTCTATGTCTTAGGGTGTACTGTCTTTCACCAGTCCAAGGCTTTCCCTTGGACCCACAGAAAGCAAAGGGTGGCCTATGCAATGTGAGGTTTTCTTGACCTGAAAATGGTGGTGTGGTTCTTAGAGTTCTTTCTTGGCTCTTGTAAGTTAAGAGAGACAAAGGAGACTCATATTTATTTTCTTTCTGGACTCCTTTTTTTTAAAAGTTTATTTATTTCAAGAGAGAATTTTTGCATGCCTATGGGGGAGGGCAGATAGGGAGGGAAAGAGAAAGAATTCCAAGTAGTCTCTGCACCCAATGTGGGGCCCGAGTTCATGAACCATGAGATCATGACCTGAGCTGAAGTCAGATGCTTAACCAACTAAGCCACCCAGGTGCCCAATTTTCTTTCTGGACTGTTGAGAGCTCAGTTCCCTGGACTATCTTTCCATACCTTTCCTTTAAAGATGAGATTCTATATCTTGTTTTCTTCTCTCCCACTGGGATACCCACCCAATTGTTGGATGTTTGGGGGAGGGTTACGACCTTTGGCTTTCTCACGTAGCTTCCTATAACACAAAGAATGGTCATGCCTCTGTATACAATTACAAATGAGAGCTTTGGCAAAGCAGTGGATGGGAGGGGAGGGAATGTAATGGAATACCATGTTTTGGAATTGGAGAAATAAGATAATTTGAGATGGACTGAGATCACGTAGGAAGGAATGAGTAGGTAGGATCAAGAATGCTGGGGGGTGTTGGGATGGGGTAGACAGGATGTACTGGGGTGGATTGATATGGATGGTGGAATGGAAGGGAATAATAGGGTTGAGTGAAATGCAATGGTTTGGGGTAGGATTGAGGGTTAGATATAGAGTGTTCAGGTGATTGACTAGTAGGATGTGATATGTAGGGTTGGAATGGGTTAGAAAGAATTGATGTGGAATGGGATAAAATGGGATGGGTGCAATTTGGGTGGGGTGGAATGGGACCATTGGGATATGGTAAAGTGGAGGAGTGTGTGTCCTGTTGGAATGGAGTGGGACAGGGGTGAGTCGGGAGGTATTGGGACAGCTTGAGTTAGGTGACTGGGATGGGCTACTGGAAGACGTGGGGTGGGCACTACAGGGAAATGGAAATGAGGGAGGGCACCAGAAACAACCTGCTTTACATTATTGTAGCATCTTCTTCTTCATCCCCAGAGGTCCTCGGGTTTTTATTTACCTGAATTGTGAGATCCTCAGCAGGTAGAAAGTCCCCATCAGCCCTTGCGTCCACTCTGGCATGGATCCTAAAATGCTGGAGGTGCCAATCTCCTGCTATTAAAGCTCACTCTTCAGGGAGAAATTGGAGTCCTCTGTGGCCACCACCATAAACCCTATCAGAGAAATATGCCAGGCCCATGCCAGGAGCCCCTGTGCAGCCCAGCACCAAAGAAGGCACCATGTCCTCCCTAAAGCTAGGGAGTGGGGTGACTATACCCACAAAAAGCAATATCCTCCATGGTATAGGGGTTCACCTCAGTAGCATTCCTTTTTTGGGGGAGCCTCCCCATTGGAAACTGCCTTTTACTTTCTACCTATTTGTATACTCTGGTTTCTCTTCAGATCGTATAAATCTTTCGCCTTTTACTTTCTACCTATTTGTTTCTGTACAATGTCAGAACATTTTAAACAGAATTGATTTCTCAGAGGATGTCCATCCTGTCCTTGAAAATCATCATTATAAGGAACTTTTATGATGCTAGAAATAATGTATATATAGTTACATTACTGACACCACCAAGATAACTCTTAGAAATTTATTTGAAAATCTCCCATGTGATCTAGAGCAGAAAATAAGGGCTCTTACTGCGGCACAAATAGCCTTCCTCCCTGGCAATGTCTAATTTATACTCAATTAAGTGCAATTATCATCCAGAAACCTCAAAAAATTATGTGGCCATCTTCTGGGTTTTCAAATCAGAAGTAGACTAAGTTCTATTATTAAGTAGGTACATCTATTTATTGAATGGACGAGAGCAAGTGTGACGGTCTTAAGTTTGAAGGGAGAAAGCAGAGAGTTTGAAATTTAGATCTTTTGAGATGCAAGTCTGTGTTGGAGAATGCACGGGCGTCTTGCGTGACTTCTAGGATGAGCAGGCGTGGTAGGGCCGACTCAGCCCTGGGAGGTTTGCCTGCTCGTTGCCTGACCCTCCGCTCTCAGCCCGGTCTCGCCTACCGCTTACTGACCTTCACTGCTTCCTCCCTCTCTGTTTCCTGGGTGGGGGCTGAGTATGGAGAGAGGCGGAGAGATTGAGTGAGACTTGGTGAGGCTGTGTGGGCTTCTGGCACGTTCCTTGGCAATAAGAGGAGGTGAGAGTGTAATGATTCATTTTCAATCCACGTTAAAAAGTTCCTAGCATGAAAACAGCCACCTCCGGGATGGCATCCTCTCCTCTGAGGGACCTGTGTGGCCTTGCCCTCCTGGCCTTCGTCATTTGTGTAACCTGGGAAGGTCTGACCCACAGTGGATCCACCACTGGGAGGGAGATATTGTTATGTATTTGATATATGTCTAGAAATTTGGCTTGAGGGTCAGGAAACTAGTATTCCAGCCTTGGTTGTGCCTCTATAACTTACGCGACCTTGATTTCGTCTTTACGAGCCTCTATTTCCTTGCCTGTAAAATGGGGATAGTATTACTCACTGTGTCTCTGTAATGCTGAACTTGGAAGCTCTTTAATGAACAAAACAAATAGGACCCAGAGATATTAGAATGGGTCATGAGTCTAAGCCCCATCCAGCGGGAGGTCCTGCCCAGTGGCCAGGCTGGCTGGCTTGGCTTCCCAGGGGTGCAGAACTTCAGGGAACAAGGGTGGTGAATGGAGAAGGGTGGACTCGCTGAGCTTCCTGGCTCTGATCCATTCTTACTCTCCGATGGACCGTGTGGCTGCTGAGGAAAACTCAGAAGGGAGGGGACAAGCAGCTGCCACCCCCAGCCCATCAGACACACGGTGCAGCCTTCTCCCTACCACCCACCAGCCCTGGGGCAGCATCGCTGTGCCTTCATTCTGGGAGAGGTTGATACCCAGGCTTCTTCACTAACACATCCATCCAGAGGACATGCTCCTCACTGAGGCCTTTTAACTGCAGCAAGATGAAAATTCCTAATGTTCCAGGACCACTGGGGCTCACATCTCCTATGACATTTTGTCCCAAGAAACATGGAAAGAGGAAAATGTTATGGAGGTAGTTTTCCTGAGTCACATGGAAGACACAGGTGCTTTTTGTGTTGTGCCTTTTTGTTTGTTTGTTTGTTTTGAGGTCAGGTGCATGACATTGAATTCATCCCACCTTTGGACCGTGACACTTTATGATCACCTGTCTATGCAAGGCTCCTCTCTTGTTTTATTTAAAATATTGTCCTCCCTTTATTCACAATCCCAAGGCATTGCTGTCTTCCTTCATCTGTACCCCCCTGACAGATTTGACAGATGCATGGATCCTTGTAATATATGTTAGTGTGTTATATGTATTTTTAATTTACATAGATGATCTGGAACTATACATTTCTTTCAATTTCCTACTTTACTGAACACTATATTTTAAAGATCTAGCCTTAGGGCACCTGAATGGCTTAGTCAGTTGAGTGTCTGACTCTTGGTATTGGTTCAGGTCATGATTCCAGAGTCATGGGATCAAGCCCCACATCAGGCTCTGCACTAAGCATGAAGCCCGTTTAGGATTCTTTCTCTTTCTCCCTCTACCCCTCTCCCTAATTTGTGTGCTCTCTCTTTCTCTCTCTCTCTCTCTCTCTCAAATAAATGAATAAATAAAAGATCTAGCCCTGCTCCTGTGTTTGTCTGATTTGTGTTTCTAACTGCTTTGTTGCTTTCTGAGCTGTGTCTCGATCTCATTTTGTATATCCATCCCCCTGGGAGGGACCTTGGCTTGGCTGTAACTCCTGGCCACACATGAAACTCTGAAGAACATCCTTATTCATGCTCTCTTGGGACCCTGTGTGAGAATAAATCTGGGCTATATAAATGGGCATTTGGGATCCTTGAGTTAATATGTTAATTTTCTATGCTGTACTATAATGTTTTCCAGAAAGGCTGAACCGGGGCCCATGTCCACCCAGAGTGGACAACAATTTCTGTCTCCCCATGTCACCACCAATACCTCCTCTTGTCTACCTTTCTAATGTGTGGCATTCTGGTGGATTTAAAGTGCCATCTCATCGTTTTAATTTTCATTTCTCTCATTACTAGTAAGTTTGACTATCTCTTTGTCAAGTGGTTGGAACTTCTTTCTTTGCAAATTGTCTGTTCATAGTCTTTGCCTGCTTTTGCATTGGCTTCCTATCTTAATTTAGAAAAATCTTTGGTTGATTTGTAGAAGTTCTTTCTATATTCCAGATATTACCCTTGGTAAGTTTCAGAGGTTACAAATCATTTCTCCCAATCTTTCATCTGTCTGTTTAGCATTTTTCTTTGGACAGGGATGCTTCATTTTGATGTGGTCAGATGTATCAGTGTTTTGTGAAAGGCAGAAGTTGAGACACTGAGTCTACCCTCTTGTAGGACTGGCTCTCTGTTTGGAAGGTTTTGAGGATTTCCAGAACCTTCCTATCCATACTAGACTCCCAATTCCAATGAAAGGGTCTCTCTTACTGGCTCAAGGCCATGTTTTCTGAAAGTGCCAGCTGAAGGAGAAATTAGCTACCTAATGGGGACCACACTTAGGGAATGTGAGGGATTACTTAGTCTTTCACAAGGCATTTACTGAGGGGCTGTGCTGTGCCCGACTCTCAGATGCCCTGGGGACATAGACAAGTTTTCTAGCTGCATTATTCACAGTTGCCCCGAGGTGGAAGCCACCCAAGCGTTCTTCAGCGGATGAGTGGCTCAACCACGTGTGGTGTATACACGGGCACAGGGGACCATTACACAACCTTAAAAAAGGAGGAAATTCTGAAGCATGCTACCCTGTGGATGGCCCTTGAAGGCATTATGCTAAGTGAAATAAGGCAGTCACAAAAGGACCAATGACATGATTCCACTTAGATGAGGTACCTGGAGTAGTCAAATCCGTAGAGACAGAAAAGTAGAATGGGGGTTGAGACAGGTGGGAACAGGAGAGGGGGGAGGGGAAGGAGAGAGGGAGAGGGGAGCTGGCATGTAGTGGGTGTGGAGTTTTAGTTTTGCAAGATGAGAAGCATTTTGGAGTGGTGATGGTTGGATGACAGTGTGAATGTGCTTAACCAACTGAATCGTACTCCTAAAAACGGTTGATGTGATAGCTTTTACATTACATATGTGTTGTCACAATTAGAAAAAAAAGAGGGGTAACTGACTGCCAGATTTGAGGGGACAAGGAAGGCTCCTAGAACAGTGTTCTAGCAATGGGGAGTCTGGAGCTTTCCGGCCCTGGTGTGACCTGGTTAGTTGGCTGGGTGGGCGGGAGCAGGCCTCTAAAGGAAGGAGGTGTTGGGGAGAGGGGGCAGGGAGGGGGTGGGAGAATCCTCTTCCTTCTGCATTCCCCCACCCCATCCCTGCATTCCCAGAGGGAGTAAACATGTGACAGCACTGTCAGGTGTCCAGGAACCTTGCTCCATAAATCACAGCACTGTTAATCCCGCCACAGTGAGAACATCACCAAACTTTCTTCCAGAAGGAATAAAAGTAGGAGAGCGCCTTACTTGGGGCTGACCCAGCAGACCATCTGGCGAGGAGACCCGTGAAGCCCCTCCGTGTCCAGTCACACGTGCCCCTCGCCATTTCCATCATTCCACCTGCTCGTCTCTCTCTTTTCTTCCTCTTCCTCCACCCATCTCCATCCCCCATTAATTTCCCCCTCCCTCCATTTCCCCAGTCCTGTGACCTCCCTGGTACTGTTGTCATCCTCTCCTCACCCCTGGCCTCACCTCCAGTTGGTCCCTCCTCCTGACCTTTGACCTTGTTGTCTCCACCTGACCCCCACCCCCACCTGACCTGGGACCCTCCCTGTCCTTGGCCTTCCCTTTAGCCAGACTCCAGCCCAGGAGCTCTGTCAACAAGGAGGATTTTTAAGGCCCTTGGCCACTTCCATCTGCTTAGGACCAGTGGGCTGCTTGCTGTGGCCCTGGGCTGGGGGTCATGCCTACAAATATCATTCCAAAGCCAGTACCTTTCCCTAAGTACAGTCATAAGCTCCCAGAGGCCCAGGGCAATCCAAGCGAACAGAGGAGGGGAGGAGGTGGCAGGCCAGGCCTCCCCCAGAGAGCAAGCAGGCTCCCCAGAGTGAGCTTTGGTCCCTCCGTTGCTGAGGATGAGAGGGAGGTAGTCCTAGGCATGGAGTGGCTTGGACAAAGGGCTGCAAACTGCAGGCAGCTTCTGGAGCATGTGGTTGGCCTTCCCCTCCAGTGTCTCTGTCCTGGAGGCTGGAAGCTGTCCTTTAGGGAACTCTCAGGCCCCTGGCCGCAAGCTGCCCTTTCCTCTCCTTAAACCCTTGCTCCCAAGAAGTCAGTCATTTTGTGGTTGAAGAAACTGAGATCGAAGGAGGTCAAGTGACTGGCTCCACATCTCACCGCTGGGCAGGGAGAGGCCAGATTTGAAGCTGGTCTGATTCAGGCCCCCCAGGCACAACCATCACTGTGGCAGAGTTTCCATTGACAGATGTAGAGTCCTAGCCCCTCCCTCTAGTCTTCTGAATCGGAGGATCTGGGAGCCGGGTGTGCAGTCTGCATCCCTAACGAGTCCCTCTTTTATGACTCTTATGCACATGGGGTCTGTCTGGGAACCTCTCAGGCGCACAGCTCTCCTGGTCCAAGGATGGAGCTCAAAGGACATAGGCCTTCAAGCACCCACTCCTGCTCACCTAGCTATGACCCTGGTCTTGACAGTCCCCAGGACCCTGCAGGGGAAGTGAGCCCTGCCCCCCTTCCCCCAGCCTTGCCCTGGTGGCGGCTGCAGCCCACCAGAGCAGACCAGATTTGTGCTGGCAGGCTCGGTGGTTTCCGGGAGAAGAAACCTCCAAGCCCTGCAAGCAGGCATTTATGTCCCCAAACCACTTAACCCACCGAACAAAAGGCCTGTTGGTGAGGGCTGGCCCGCCAGCTCGGAGCTCCTGAGTCCCCGAGCCCTTCTGCCAGCCCCCGATTTGTTAGGTGAGAAATCAGGACACTCAGGGGAGCCTTATCCCCAACTTCCTCAGTGTACTAATTCCCTTTATTCCAGACTTAATGCTCACTGAAGAGCAGACACAAAGCACCGAAATGCCATTTTTCTTCAGGCGGGTGGCGAGAGGCAGCTGGCATTTAAAGACAGAGGCGCTGTCAGGGTAAGGCAGGGTCAGTCAGGCCGGGTCAGTGTGGGATGAGGCTGGGGTCAGGGCAGGGTGAGGCTGGGGTCAGGCCTTGGTCAAGGAATTCAGGTTCCAGCTTTCTTACCTTCCTGGCTGGAGCAGGACGGGGCCCCGAGGGAGGACCCCTGGCCCAGCAGAGAGTCTGGCTTCCCTGTGCAAAGCCAGGGACTCCACAGGGAAATCGAGGCAGAGGGCCAGCAGTGCAAATAAGGAAGCTAAGGAAGGAAGTTCAAAGACCTCGGGAGGCCCAGAGATAGGCATTCATTTGTGGGGTAGAGGCTATTAAATGAGTGCCCTGGGAGAAAAATATTCATGATCAGATGAGTTTGGGAAACGGTAGGCCTTGGTGTCTAACGTGTGGTCCAAAGCCTTGCCATGAAACTTCTTAGAAATTCACCACCCACCCACTAAAGCGGATTCGCATTTTAACGAGATCCCAGGTGATTCCTGTGCCCCAGAGTCTGAGAAGTACTAGGGGGACTCGCTTCTCAGCACAGACTTCGGAGTTAAGTCCAACACAGCACAGATCCTGGCCCTCGTTCCTTCTGGGCCTCAGTTGTTTCATTAGTAAGATCAGGTAGAAAGCCTGATCTCGCAGTTTCGCCTGTACAGGTCTGTGTTTGGGAGGGGCCCAGCTCTGAGCACACAGCCCTCCTGCCCCCTTGTCCACGTAAGTCCACGCCTCTCTGACAGGGTTTGGGTTCTTTTCTTCACCCCGACGTGCCCTCGGCACCTGGGACGGTGCCTGGAGCACGGTAGATGGTCAGTCTGTGTTTGATGAGTGAATGAAAGCATATTCAGTGGTCGCCAGGGAAAGCTGAACACCCTGGAAGCTGTTTTCTGAGCAGCAGAGACACAGTGAAGTTTTCCTTTCTGTTTTCTGTTGCTGCACCAGATTATGGTAGATTTCCCCAAGGTTGCTGAGAGGCTAGGGCAAGGGGGTGGTGGAAATTTTTGATACAGAGTAATGAGATAGCTGAAGCGTGCCAGCCTGTGTTACAGGAAGATTCTGTTGTTGTCGTTAGAATTAAATTATTTTGAGGAGTGTTAGTCATTAACATTTTAGTAAAAACAAGTAGATCAGTCTGGAGAGGTTAGGGTCAGGGAGGGTGGTAAAGGACCCACCGTGTACCGAAACCATTCAATGTCCCCAGGCCTTAGACTTTGAACCTAAAAGTTAGTCTGGCCTAACCTTACTCCTCTTCTTCCTCTTGATCCACCCCTTGTTGGTTTTTTCCACTTAGTACCATCCCTGGGGTGCCCTGCACCTGGCCCTGTGCCCCTCTGAGCCACAGGCTCTGTCTGGGGACCATTTTCACTGCTGGGGCAGTCTCGCCCATTGGCTGTCCTGAACAACCTTGTTTCTTCCCACACAGAAAAACTGACCCTGAAAGGAAACAAATGTATGAGCCTTGCTGCTGAATTGGGGCAGGAAAGTGCTACCCAAGAAGAGCATGGCTGTAATTGGCATCCCTCCACCCATGAGCCCATAAACACACTTTGTTTTCATCTTAACAGCACACTAAACAATGCCCCTTCCTTGACTCTGCACCCCCTTTGGCTGTCACCCTGTCTCCCTCTGTTCCTAGCCAGGCTTCCCAGGAGGGTGTCTGCCAGTTCATTTCTCAGTGCCTGTCACCTGCCTCCCACCCTCCCCACTCCAGGGGAAGTGCTGCAGCCCAGGGCACCGCATGACTCCCTACTTCCCAAATCTAAGTGTCTCTCTCGGCCTCTAGACCTTTCTCTGTCTGGCACAGCCTGCTCTTGACCTTCTGTCTGTCCCTTCCTCTTCTCAGGAACGGATACTACTCATCACTCCTTCCCCACTTAAAGTTGCTTTCATATCAGTGTCTCTGGGTGTTTGCCCTTAGCCCTCCTCTCTGTTGATTCTAGATTTTCTTCCTTCCTGGGGCTTAACACCACTTTGCAAATGCTGATGATCCCTGCGTCCCACATTGAGGCATCCAGAACTCCGGATCCAAAGCCATGCACATGGCCCAGGCCTCCCGCCCCCAGAATGCCACAAACCGAACTCTCCCTTTCTTTTGTTGCCAGTAGGACCCCACCCTCAGTCATGTCACCGTCCCGTGCTCTTTAGTGTCCCACTGTGTCCATCAGATAGCATTTATTAAGAAAGGATGGATTCTTCCCCCATTTTTATTCTTAAAAGACAAACATAACTGCCAGTTGTTTTCTGGTCCATTGGCAGGGATCAGCTCTTTCCCCAATCCCCCACCATCTCCAAGAGCTTACAGGGAGACTCTGCTGGGGCCCGGAAAGGTCTCCCGAATCCCTGGCCTCCTTCAGATCTGCCCCCAGACTGAGGATGGCAAAGCCACATCCACAGCTAGGAGCAGACATGCAGCCCTCTCCACCTCCCAGCTCTCCCGTTCCAGAGCCCCATCACATGTTGCTGAGGCCATGAGACGTCCATTTGCCTCATGGGTGGTTCTGATCTTTGGCTTTGCGAAAAGCCATCTTTGGAATTCATTCTCGTTCCCTCTACCTGAGGCTGAGACTCATTCCCCCCGATTCATTCTCCCAAATGCACCTCATTGCAGTTTCCCCTTTGGAGGCAGCAGACAGCCCTGCCCAGGGGCTCCAGTTTCTCATGGAGTAAGCACAGGGCCTGGGGAAACCAACGTCCCTTCATTCTCAAGCCTGCGGGGACCTGGGAGGGCCACGCCTCCCCCCCACCAATCAGAATGGACAAAGTGAGTGTGACCTCACTGACTGGGCATAGTTCCAGCCTGAGGCAGACACTTCGCATTTATTTGGCCTGTGCATTTTGATGGTGGATAAATGCAGTTTCTTTGAGGCTCTTTGAAATACTGAAAATAGCTCACACACTCTCATTACGGCCTTTGAAGGCCCGTAGGGACCTGGGAACCCCAGGTGGGGGGCACCTGTCTTGTCCAGTTCCTGCTCTATACCCTCCCTGCCACGCCTTTCTTCCCTCTTGAGTTTGGGGCAATCGGAGTGAAAAACAAGAGGACTCAAATGGAGAGATCAAAATGTCAGCTTCATCACTGATAAAACTGAGTAGAGAATGTGGCTTTGGGTATGCGGCCAGGTTGGCTGGCTAATACATCGCCCCTGAGTGGGAGAGCTTTATCCACCGTTTCTCAGGCACTAGGGGACAAGCCTGCTGGGCAAGTTTAGGGAGATGCCAGGCAGGTGGGACTGAACTGAGGGGAGCCAAGTTTCTTCCCCAAACTCATTATTTAGACAAGTGTCTCCCAGGAAAAATCTGTGCACCTGCAGTACTGGCCCTCCCATGTATGGAGTGCGAACTCTCTCCCACGTACGGAGACAGCCTGGGCGAGCATGTGCTGTCCAGCACGGATCCTGCTGCAGCCGGCCTGAGCCGGAGCACGTTGGCATCGCCTGTGGCAGAGGAGGGCGGGGCGGACAGGACCTGTCCCATGCACCTTGAGCGTAGCTGGAGATGCCAGCCAGCCTTGGAACTCTCTCAAAGCCCCTATGCAGACAGAGAGATGTTACTAAGACGTGGATCATCTGTGCTGCTTATCTCTGTGACATACTTAAATAAGAAAATAAATTGTTCATTTTTCTTTTCCCTTCATTGTGTTCTGAAAGAGTAAAGGGAGAATGAGCTTCATCCGGGTGAATTGTTAGGAAATGGGGTTGCTGTTTAAAATGCAGCCACTCCGGAGTCAGACCTGATTCTCCTTGGTTAACTCCTTGATAGGAACTGATGTCAGATTAGGGCCGGGCACCATACATTTGCTTTGCAGATGAAGGTTCAGAATTGAGTGGAAGAGGAGCGGGTGGGGGATGTTAGGGGGAAGCAGTAGCAGGTGCCAAACCTTTTTCCTTCTTTCCTCTGCCTCCTTCCTTCGCCCCCTTCTTTTTTCCTTCCAGGCGTTCAGCCATCCATGCATCCATTCGACCAATTGCACCGAGTTCCCACTTTGTGCTGGGCACTGTGTGGGGTTCTGAAACGTAGAGCTGATGACGTGCATGGGATCTGTCTCCACACTTACACCCCCTAAACTTCTATTCTTTCTGATATATCACCCCTGGGGGGATCATTTAAATGCAGTGTGGTGAGTATCACCATGGAGTTTAGCCCAGAACTGGGATGGAGGTTATGGGCACAGAGAGGAAGGGCAGGAACCAGCCAGCAGGTACCAGGGAGGGCTTCTGGATGTACTCTGAAGGCAGAGCCCACCGGTCCAGCGGGGAGTCCATCTGACAAAGATAGGGAAGAGCAAACCACAGCTTTGTTACCAGGAGCTGTTGTTGTTGGTGGCCTGGGAGGCTATTTCCCGGGGGTGAATGCATGTTGTCTGTGTGGGGTGCCTGTCCTATTCTGGTTCTGACGACGTGGAGCTGAACCCAGACACTGTGCCACAAGACCCCATGGAGATAGGTTGTATAGTTGCTCCCATTTTATAGAAATGGAGACTGAGGTTTGGTGGAATGAAATGACTTGCCCAGGGTTAACACAGCAAGTGATGGAGCTAAGACACCACCCATGGGGAGTTTCCACAGCTGTTTCCACCACAGTGCACAAACTGAGGACCCCTGGATGAATCCAGCACTAACCCTAATCACAAGCCATCTCCATTATGATAGCAATCGTACCATTATCTTCATGTATGGGGCCCCTACTGTGAGCCGCTGTGCCAAGCATTTTATGGGTACCATCTAATGTAAGATAGATGGCATTTTTTTTTCAGGTCTGTTTATTCTGAGAGAGAGAGCGAGTGGGGGCGGGGCAGGGAGCGAGGGAGAGAGAATCCCAAGCAGGCTCTGTGCTGTCAGCACACAACCTGATGCAGGGCCTGATCCCATGACCCTGAGATCATGACCTGAGCCAAAATCAAGAGACGCTTCACTGACTGAACCACCCAGGCATCCCAGATAGATGGCATTCTTATCCCCACTTTGCAGATGGGCAAACCGAGCCTCAGCGATGTTAACTAGTGGCTCAAGGTCACGCACAGTTGATAAACATGAGAGCTAAATTAGCACCCGGGGCTGCATGACCCAGTGAACAGAACATTTTTTACTTCCTCCTCTGTAATTTCACAAGAAAATGTAGTGAAGGAGCCCTTCTCATCTCGTGTCACTCCCTGCACCTGTCCTGCCACTTTCTGGGCCTCAGTTTTCCTTATCTGTATAGAGGGGACAGTCATTTCTGGCTGTCTTGACCAGGCATGAGATGGGGACAGGCTCACCAGGGCTTGAAAGGCACTTGCTGCTGAGCTTCAGGGCTCCTGCCTCCCGAGGGCTGGGTGTTGTTGGAAAAGGCAGAGAGGAGCCTCTGTGGTGCTCGGCGCCAGGGACCGTTTTTCTGATCTCGTTCAGATCCGTCGTCCCTTGGTTGTGCACCCTCGGATGCGAGAGGATAAGAGCCTCTTTGGAGTCTGAGGGGGCGGCTGGGGCAGGACAACCCCTGCCTCTTCCCCAAAGGCCATGCAGCAAAGCAGAAGGAAGGCACAGCAGCAGCTCAGGGACACGTCGTGACTCAGGCACTTAGCGAACATTGATGGACCTGGCTCCGCGCAGCGTTGCGAGCTGAAGAGCTCGCCTTCCAGTGGGGGAGGCACACGTGGACACACACACGGTGCGCGTGGTGCGCGGGAGCCAGACCGTCCTCCTCCACGCCTCCTTTCTCCTCTCCTCTCCCGCTGTGTGAAGCCATGAGCAAACCCTGTTGGCTCCACCTTCAAAATGTGTCCAGGATCCACCCCCTCCTGCCGCGCTCATCACGGCCCTGGCGTCCGAGCCAGCATCTCCTCGGCCTGGACTTCTGTGGATGTCCTCCAGTGGTTTCCTGCCTTCCATTCTTGCCTCTTGCCAGCCCTGCAGCTGGAGAGCTTCGAACAGTGCTGGTCACATCATTCACTCCGCTGCCCAGAATCCTCCAGTGGCGCCCATTGCGTTCAGAAATAAGTCAAGACCTCTTCACGTTTTTGCCCCTGGTTTCCTCCCTCAGGGGGTTTCATCTTCCCCAGACTCACCAGCAACTGTGTCCTCAGATAGTCTTGGGCACCACACCCCCCGGGGAGCCACAGGGCCCAGTCCTTTGCTTTCATCCATTAGCTCAGATGTCACCTCCTCCAAGAGGGCCCCTGACTCTCTACGCACAGTCATGCCCACCTTCACTCTGCCTTAGGCTTCTTCATAGTCCTCTTAGCTGCCTGACATATTACATCTGGATTTCTTCCCTACTTCCTGTCTGTCTCCCTAAGTAAGTTCCCTGAGGTCCAGGGGCAGGGCTTGTCTGTTTTGTCCTCTGCGGTTTGTCCAACTCCAAGCTGGTGTCTTAGACATCACAGGGGCTCTGGGGAATGGAGACATAGAACTTCGGGAAGCCCAGAAGATGGAGCAGACAACTCCAGTGTGGGTGTGGGTGGGTGGGGTCATTGTCAGATGAGGTGGCATGGAGGGTGGGATGGAGTGAGGGAGCAGACAGTTTTCAGGGGAAGGCAAGAAGGGGACTGAGCCCTAGCAGAGCCCCCAGACCCCACAGGGCCTGCGCTGCAAGAAGCAGAGAAGTTCTGCACAGTAGGGTGTGTCTTGTGTTGTGGCTGAGGTCCCCAAAATGAGCTGGGGAGGAAGGGCTGGTGTGGCTGCTCTCAGTGACATGATTGTGAACTGGACTCTAGAGCCAGCAGAGTCCTGCCCTGCAGGGAAAACATGTAAGTCACTCTCTGATGTGGCTATTTTATCATCCTTCGGACGTCAGAGAATAGTGTTGGGCATTCTCAAAACAGGAGGCTTTAGAGAGACATAGGCTTAAATCGTGGCCCTGCTGGGTGCTAGCCTGCTCAAGAGACTGAATAATCTCTTTTGGTCTTGGTTCCCATCTCTACGAGAACAATAATCTCTAATTCACAAAATCTTTGTAATGATGTGGTGAGATGATGTACATGAAACACTTACCTAGGCCTGGCATGGTCCTCCGTCCTGGTTGCCAAGGCAACAAGGCCTGCCGAATCCCGTGGAATCCAGGACATTGAGAGAAACTGTTTTTTTAAGCTCTTGGTGGGGCCACAGGCATTCTCTAGACATTTCCTGGGCACCCACCTGTGAGGGACCATGTCTTTGCTCAGTGACTCTGCCCTCCAGCCTGCTCCTTCCTTTGGGTCCTTAGAGTGCCATGCTCCCTCCTGCCTCTGGGCCTTTGCATGTGCTGATTATATATCTGGAGTGTTCTTGCCCCATTTAATTTCATTAACCAAGACTCATCTGTCACAACTTGGTTCAAGGTTCATGTCTTCCTCCTGGACCCTTGGTCTAGATCATTCTCATAGAATTGTGTTCCTTGTTCTTGGATAGCTTAACTCAGTCGACAATTATACATCAATCAGAGTCATTAATTTGTTATTATTGCTTCTCCTCAAAGACTGTAAGCCTCAGGAAGGCTGAGACTATGTGTGTCTTTGTCTGTCCTCTCTTTGGACCATGGACAGTTCCTGGCATATAGTAGGTGCTCAGTCAATGTGAAGAGTGACTCAGGACAGATGGAAGTTATATGCAGAGCCGTAGTGACCTTGCCTTCCCCTGCTCCCCTCCCAAACGAGTCTGGTAAGACTGAGGGAGGCCCTTCCCCGTGAACCTCACAGCATTAGGAGGGATGCCAATTCTTTTTAAATTTACAGCAGCAACAAAAACAATAATAAATAACACATACTCAGAGCCCCAGTCGCTATGCTAAGTACTCTGTAGACATTACTTCATTTAATTGAAACGTCATTATTATTGAGTGAGAAAAGCAAGATGCTGAGAAGTGTGTATAATATGATCCAATTTAAAAAAGATAAACAATGTCAAACCCCTACTATATATGTAAATGTGTATTTGGGAGTATGTAAGTTTATGTTTGTATATGGTTTTATGAGCAAGAATAAAAATACGGAAATATGCAAACGAGATTGTGGATGTGGGTTACGTAGTGGTGTGTGTTGGCTAGTGGGTGGTGTGGGTAGGTGAGGGTGGGGAATGAGGGAGAGAAAGCCAAGTGAAAACAGGAAAAGTAACAAGCAAGATATGCATAATAAGATCATACTTATGTATTCATGCAGGACTATATATGAATCTGTACATAAAAAGAAATACAAACATTGTTTCATAGAAAAAGTGTGTGCAGGCCAGGGTGCGCCATGATGGGCACTTTCACAGACTGCCTGTAGGGGTGTAAATTGTTACAAACTTACTGGAAAGCAACTTGGCAATACATTCTCAACAGCCTTAAGAATATTCATATATTTGGCCTCAGTATTCCGCTTCAGAGAACTTACCCTGAAGCAATAACCAGAGTGGCAGTCAACCATTTATGTGCAAGATGCATAGTGTTGTTTATCACAGAGGGAAAATGGAAATAAATTATCCGACAATGAGAGGTGAAACAAAGTGTTACATCAAAAAATAAGTTACAGTAATTACAGTTTTCGGACAGTTCTGTAGACAGGAGCACTCTTGTGGTCTCCATTTTACAGATGGAGGAGGGCGGAGGCTCAAGAAGGTGAGGCAGTTGACCTTAGTTACCTGGCAAGTGAGTGGTGAGCAGGATTTGAACCCCTATGGACCTGCAAAGACAGAAGAATTTTGACCATATGGATAGGCTTGCAAACAGGGTGAACATCAGTGGCTCGGGTCGTTCTCCTGGAGGAAATGGTCATCCTACAAGCCCTTAAAACCTTGATGCAGGACCTGCTCAATCATAGGTGTGGAAGGACCCTCAGATAACTCATCCAAGTGACTTCACTTTCTTTGCTGTGAAATAACATATAGGAAGCCTCTCCCCAGTCCCTGATGCGGAGTTAGCACTCACTGTGTCCTATACCTTATACTTCACACGATCATTTTCTATTCGTTGTAGAAACAGTTTGGAAAATGGGTCTTTTTTGTTTTTGTTTTGCTCATCTTTCTGATTTCTCCTCT
Organism: Suricata suricatta; assembly: GCF_006229205.1. Lineage (NCBI taxonomy): Eukaryota > Metazoa > Chordata > Mammalia > Carnivora > Herpestidae > Suricata > Suricata suricatta. The sequence continues at coordinate 116,489,341 of NC_043707.1, forward strand.
CTGGGTTAGCTTGGAAGCTCTCTTGGGTAGCAGCTTGTGGGAATGGAAAGGACCAAATCTTTGGAGTCTGATCTGGGTTTGAATTCTGATATTGCCTCTGAGCAGCTGTGTGACTTCAGACAAATTACCTTGCTTCACTGAGCCTCAGATTCTCCTCTTCTGAGACTGCCTAACTCAGAGAATTACCGTGTAAATGAAATTAGATGTCAAATGGAAAGTGCCTAACATAGTTCCTGCTTTGTAGTTGGTGTTTATTAAATGTTCCCAATTAGAAGACACATTCTTCTGCTGAAGCCTTGCTGAGTGGCCCTGGATTGTGAGTGGTTTCAGGCCAGGGTGGACCAGCCCAGACCAGGACCCAAACTGGGCATGGGGCACAAGCATCATGGTTGGGGCTTTACCCCAATGTGGTCGGTGGAGTAGGATGGAGAGGAATATGTGGTATCCTGGACCCAGGACGGTACTAGAAGTTACAGGCAAGTTTGGAGCCTGATGGTTTTGCTCTTGTTGCTACCTAAAAGCCAAGGCTAATGAGAGACCTGTGGGGGAGCCTGGGCATGAAAGAAAGAGGAGGGATGCAAAATTTAGATAAAGACTTGTTTTGAGAGAGCCCAGATATGTCTTGGGTGAAAACAGCTTCGTAGGCCTTGGGAAAATAGCAGGGGTTTTCAATCACTGGTTTGTTTTCTTGTAAAGTCATTTGATTTGACTGCCATAGGGTCTTCCCCTCCAGAGGATGGCCAGGTCCAGACTGGTGAGATGAAGAGACACAGTTGATGAATGGATGTGTGGATGGACGAATGAATGGATGAATAGGATGGATAGATAGTAGATGATGGAAGGGTGGATGAGTGGATGGGATAGTTAGCATTGCGGGCTAGACGAAGAGATGAATATGGATGAATGCATGATGGCTGGGATGAAGGGTGGGGTTGATTGGTAGGCTAGTAAAACAGAGGGCTAGGATAGATAGGATGGGTGAATGGACTGGATGCATAAATGGAAATATGAATGAAGGGATGAATGGATAGATGGAAGAGCTGACTTGATAGATTGTATGGATGAAATGGGATGGTTGAATGAAAAGATTGGGGGAATGGATAATGAGTAGTTTCATTAGATGGGTAGATTTAAGAGTGTTTAGACAAATGGATAAAAGCAAGGATCCAAGGGTCCATAGATGGAAGGATAATTGGATAATGGATGGAATAGAGTTTTCATAATATATTGTTCAAACGAACTTATTTGGGAGCTAGCTGGTCAAAAGTGGGGATAAAAGCTGAATGGGAGAATACAATATGTCGGCATCTTAAATAGACGGCCTGGGGAGAGGAAGCTGGACCCCTCTTCATCATTCTCTTATCAATTCCCATGATGTAAATGCCAACATAGAAAATACACATACCTCTGTGAAAATAGGCTGTGTCTTTTCTAATGCACAAACACAGTCTTTATTGACTCTGACATGCAAATATGAGATATGTCCACACTGGCATTTACACTCACGTGTAATTTGTAATGGACACCCATTTGTACTTTCCCGGAAACCAAATGGGGTTCAGTGCCCCACAGTCCACACCCCCAGCTGGATGGGGTGGGCCAGCAAGAAGGAAAATCATACACCCCCCACCCCGGTGGCTCAGGGCCCTTGTCTTGTTTAATGGATATGGGGCTTTATTTTTAGTTAAACAAATATTTATTTTGAAAGCCACCACTTCAATGAAACCAGTTACTTGTTCATCCAAGCTACCTGAAGCTAAAGCACAGAAAAGGCCTTCAAGGTTCTCGGTTGGGCCTGAATGGCCTCCAGGATGCAGTTGCCCAAATGTGCAAAGTTCTCTCTTCCCCCCAGTGGTGCTTCTGTCTCTTGCTTTGCTCTTTCTTTTTCTTTTAAGTTAATTGGTTATGATTACTTTTCAATTACTATAATAGTAATATATACTTAGTGCAAGTCAAACAATGTAGAAGGGCGTATAGTGAAAAAAAGACCTTCTTCCTACAGCAGATCCCCAGGCCCACTTACTAATAGCTTCTGAATTATTCTAGAAATCTTCAAAACACATGGAAAGAAGGATGACACAAGTTCTTTATATCTCACGCAAATGAGATCCTTCTAGCAACAGCAAATATACTAGTCTGTAACATGGTTTTTTTCTCTTGGCATTATGACTTTTTGGTTAAGAGGGAGAGAGAGAGAGGGAGAGAGAGGGAGAGAGAGAGAGAGAGAGAGAGAGAGAGAGAGAGAGAGAGAATACCAAGCAGCCTCCATGGCTCTGGGATCATGACCTGAGCCTAAATCAAGAGTAGGATGCTCCAGCCACTGAGGGACCCAGGTGTCCCGATATCTCTTCTATGTCTCTCTGGGTGGGCGCCCAGGAGTCCTGTCCTACCCACGGTTCTGTTTTCCAGGGCTTCAGGTACCTGTAGTCAGCTGGGGTCTGGAAGCAGATTATTCGCCTTCTAACAGATGGTCAGGAAGGCAACAGTGACCTAAAGTTATCTGAAAATACTTCACCGCCTTCCTCACTTCATCTCATCACATAGGCATTTTTATTATCTCCCATCATCGAAAAAAGAAGGATGAGTTCAATAGGAAATTTGAGAGAGAGAGCAATCACATTCACATAACTTTTATTAAGTATATTGTTAAGATCTATTTTATTATTAGTCTTTGTTGTTCATCTCTTACTGTGTCTAATTTATAAATTAAACTTTATCATAGGTATGTATGGACAGAAGAAGCCATAGTATGTATGAAAGCTTTGGTTCTGTCTGTGGTTTCAGACATCCCCTGGGGGTCTTAAAACAGATCCGCAGCAGATAAGGGGGTGGATCCTCTATCCTGATTCATCTCATTCTTTTATTTTTATTTTCTTAATGCTTATTTATTTTTGTGAGACAGACAGACAGAGTGCAAGTGGGGGAGGGGGACCAAGGAAGAAACACAGAATCCAAAGCAGGCCCCAGGATCTAAGCTGTCAGCACAGAGCCTAATGTGGGGCTCGAACTCATGAGATCATGACCTGAGCCGAAGTCGGATGCTTAACCGACTGAGCCACCCAGGCGCCCCTGATTCATCTTATTCTTATTAATGATTGCATAGTATTTCATAAGTTACCACAAGTGACTCAATCAGTCCTTTATAATTTAGGCTTTTTCTAGTTCTTGGTTACCCCAGATAATACCACAGTAAAATAATTGGGTGTGTGTGTGTGTGTGAGTGATTGCAACCTGAATGGACTAGTCTATAGAATGAATTTATTGCCTCAACAGGTATATGCATTTATGCTAATGGAGATGCCAAATAACATTAATTTAAGTATTACCAGTAGTATATGAGAATTCTTGGCTTCTCTACATCTTAGAGTACATCAGAATCAACCTAGATGGCTTTTCAAAGTACAGATTTCTCGGTCCAGGAAATTCTGATTCAATAGATCTGGAGTGTAGTAGGTCTGGTGTATGATTGAGAATTTGCATTTCCACCAAGTTCCTGAGTGCTGCTGATGTACTGGACCAGAAACCACTGCTCTGCCCCTTTCCAACAGCGTTTTAAAAACTTGCCAATCTGATGTTTCCAGGGTCTCATGATTGCATTTCTTTAATTATAGGTTAATTCGAACATCTTTTCATATTTCTTAGTCATCTTTATCTCTTTTCCTGCAAACCATTCATGTAAATTGCTAAATTTTCTGTGGCATTGTTCATATTTTCCCTTATTGAGATTTAAGAACTTTCTGCATATGAGAGACCTTGGCTCTTTATCTGCAGCAGTGTGGCGAATCTTTTTCCCAGCTTGGAGCTTGTCTTTAGATTCTGTGGTTCCTTCCTTTCTTCCTTCCTTCCTTCCTTCCTTCCTGCCTGCCTGCTGGCCTGCCTGCCTTCCTGCTTTCCTGCCTTCCTTCCTTTCTTGCTTCTCCCCTCGTTCCCTTCCTTTGTTCCTTCTTTCCTTCTTACATACAGTAGTTCTTCATTTTTATGCAATCAAATTTGTCAATGTTTTGGCTTTCCTGTTTGTTTTGTACTTAGAGAAAGGTCTTTCTCACTCTAAGATTGCGTAAAAATTGACAACGAACGTGTGTTAATGTGTGTTTTTTACTTCTAATCTAAATCTAATAGGGTGCCTGGATGGCTCAATCGGTTGTGTTTAACTTTGGCTCAGGTCAATGATCTCATGGCTCGTGGATTTGAGCTCATCATAGGGCTTTGTGCTGACAGCTCAGAGCCTGGAGCCTGCTCCGGAGTCTGTCTCTCCCTCTTTTTCTCCCCCTCCCCAACTTGCACTCTGTCTGTCTCTCTCTCAAAAATAAATAAACATTAAAAAAAATAAGCTCAATGACAAAATAAAATAAAATGGGTTACTGCCGGTGTTACTATGGCTGTGCCATAATTACTTGCTTGAAAATGAAAATGTGAAGTCTTCATATTTCTGAATTCACCTGAAGGGATCTTTTCAGCCTCTTCATCCCTTGGGCCTGTAAGAGAGAAAAGAAACCCCTCTTGATGATTTCCCCCTCTTCAGGCTATTGCTGTGATGAGTTGAGATTAAAAAAAGAAGTAAAAAGGAGTTTGAAGTTGAGGGCAAAGTGTGAAGGCTGTTTTCAGGCAAACAGATATTTCTACAATGAAGGGGGCCTAGGAAGAACCGTGGCGGCTGCAAACATGAGGCACCGCAGCCAGCAGAGCTCCCTCCCCCTCTGCCAGTCAGGCTGCCTGAGCCGCCCAGACTTTCATTTACACATTCCCAGTCCCTGGGCACACTGTGTTCCATAGAGCTGCAGTGCTCCGGTGCAACGCACTGGAGAAGAAATGGCCAGAATGGACCATTGTGAAACAGGGCCTTTTGCACAACCCATAACAGCATATGCGTCAATAAATATGGGTTCCTTATGATTAAATGAAACCCTCATGATTTTGAAAGGCGTGTTTTCCTATTACTCACACAACTTCTTGCTCAGGGTCCTGGGACAAGGGCCTAGATGTGGGGACAGCATCCTTAACAGGCCACTGTACTGGCCTTGGAGGAACCAGTGGACAGTTAGATAATGGTCATGGTGATGCTTTTAAGAAGAGAGAGAGAGCTCAGGCAGGGATCATGTCTTACCCATCACTCTGTCCAAAGACCTAGCACAGAACCTGACCCTTAAGGGCTCAACCAGTGTTTGGTGATGGAGAACGGCTTTGGGGACCAAGGAGTGGGAGCGAGGGGGGCTGCCTGGGGAGGTAACAGAGGAGGGCATTTATGAGTCTTAACAGGAAGAAGGGTGACAGAGAGAAGTAGGTCAGAAGCAAGATGGGTCTCTGTGGGTGTCACCTGTTGCTCTGGATGAATTCTACCATGTCCCGTGGTGAGGGTGAAAGTGTAGGCTTTGTTAGGGACATCGAGTGTTGACAAAGTCAGCGTCAGCAAGGCAGGGCAGCATGGGTCCCCCACTCTCCACGAGCTCTGTGGAAGGCCGTGCGGGGGCAACCACGGAGCTGTACCTGACCTTCAGCATGGGTCTGTTTCAGAGGGGCGTCACCGGGTCTATCGCTCTTCCTCCTTACCGATCAAGCATGCAAACTCCTTGAAAATCAAAAGGATATTTTATGCCTGGAATGTTCTCCCCACAGATCCTCCATGGCTCACTCTTACTTCAGATCTCTGCTCCAGAGTGACCCTCAGAGGTGGACGACTGCAGATGAGTTCCACCACATTCCCTTGCCCATAGCTTTGATCACGCTCATTATATTGTCTGCCTACTGCTTACTTGCTCGCCTCCACTGTCTCCACTAGAAAACAAGCTGCATGAGGAGGGGTGTAGGGAATTTGCACCTCCAGTGCCTATGGCAGGCACTTAATAAAAACTTATCCACTGAGTGAGTGAAAGACACAAGGATGGGCGGAAGGCAGAGAATGGGTGGTAATTAATGTTTATTGAGTTCCCTGTGCCTGGCATTTCACATCCATAATCTCAAGTAATCTCCCCAGCATGCTTGTGAGGGAGCTGTTCTCCTTCCCTTTTGTGCCTGAGGGAGCCGGGGGCTCAGAAAGGGTAAGCAGGGTGCCCAAAGTCATGCAGCCAGCAAGTGGTGGAGCAGGCAGTGGATTCAGGTCTGTGTGACCCCATGGGCTGAGCTTGGTCCTCACTGCTATGCTGTGGGGTGCTTGGTGAGAATGCGCTGGGAACAGTGACAGCCAGGATGGCTGACGCCCTGGCATGTGTGTGTCTGCAGGAAGGAAGGGGGGCAGATTAAAGGCAGCTCTGTATTCCCATCTGTGTGTAAGCACACATGCATGCACAGGCTTCTCACACATGTGTTCACACACATGACTTCTCGAGGTGTTCACACTGCCCTACCACCCGCAAACACCCACCAGGTGGAAGAGACACACAGAGTGTTTCCCAGATTCTTCCAGTGGCCACTGGGGTCCTAATGGAGGGCAGGGAACAAGCAGCAGGAGGGCCCATCAAGCCCTGCATCCGGGCTGGTGGAGCAAGAGCATGGGAGAGCAGCCTGTGTACCCGTGTACTGAAGAGTTGTGTGCACGTAGCACACCTGTGTGTAAGGCACGTGTGTGGGTGTGTGCACACACATAGTGAACTTGGATGTTTGTGGCTGGAGATGCCGATATGCATGTGCCTCTGAATTCTATGTGCTGAGAGTTTGGTGGCCTGAGGATCTTGCTTAGCCTGGGTCCCAGCTCCCAGGCTGCAGCCTCAGCTGGAGGAACAGAACTTGGCCTTCAAAGAGCCCTTTTCCAGTTGCTGACCTTCTGGGCTGGCAGAGTTTACAGGCTAGGCCTTCCCAGACCACACTTGAGGGCTGCTTCTTCTCTTCTCCAGGCAGCTTTCCGATGACCCAGGATATGAGCCTGTGCTTGGCAACCATGCTTGGCAACAGCCAGGGTCCAGTGAGGCCAGCAGCTATGCAGAGCCACCGGCCGTGTGGGTCTTTTGGGAGGTGGCGGCCTGGCACTCTGAGCTCAGCAGCACAGGGTTAATGCCTCCACTGGACCTTCAGACCTCCTTGAGCCCCCAGGACTCTTCTTTCAGGGGAGCCTCTGGCTCTTTGAGAACCTGCTTTCTTGGAGCCAGCACTGTCTGTGACTTCCAGTCAGAGGAGGAAGGGAGAAAACACACCCCAGACCCAAGCGAACCAGCCCTGACTGTGGGCACAGTCTTCGGAGGGGATGTGATTCCTCAAAGCTTCTGTGAGCCTGAGAGGTTTTCTTGTCACTGTCTCTTTATACTCTGTCTTTCGAGTGCTCTGAGAGGACCCTCAGAAGCTTCTAGAGCTTCTAGGGTGGGTGGGTGAGGCTGAGGTCCCCTGCCTGGGCTTTGTGTACTGCCTCTGAGGAGTCAGCACCGAGTCTAGAGAAGCCCCCAAACCAGTGTAGACCAAGCTGAGAGTCCAAAGAGGATGTGGGAGAGGATGTGTACGGCCCTGGCATGGGGCAGAAGTGGGACCGGGCAGCGGAGGCCGACAGCTGAGAAGGAGGGGGGCTGATGCTGCTCCCCAGGGATGAGCTGAGAATTACAACCAAGGGCAAACTGAGGTTATGGCTGGCCACGACCGGTAGAGGAGAGCCCAGGAGCCAGAAGGCACGAGAGGTGGGTGGGGTGATGGTGGCGCTCAGCCCTGCAAAGCCTCTTTGAAAGCTGGAGGCCTCTAGACGCCCCTGTCCTTTAGGACCAGCCCTTGAATGACTGTCCCGCGAGAACCCTCAACCTTTCCTCCTCTGCTGCCCCTGCCGTACACACAGCCCCTCTCTGCCTGCCCCTTGGGCTGTGAATCCTGCTGCCAGTGCGTTCTGAGCCCAGTATAGCTTAGCACCCTCTATCCCCCCACCCCCTGCCTCTCTCTTGGCTACCTGGTTAGCTTCCTGCCTTAATCCCAAGAGTGGCCATTCAAAGATGCAAATTCCTGGTCCATCTCAAGGTGACTTGGCCAGTACCCCGCTAAGAACCCATAAACCATCAGGAGTGGACTTCTCCCCTATTCTGTCCCTTTCTTACCTACATCTGTGGCTGCTTCCCCTCCCCCAACTCCCAGCAAGGTGGGGTTCCCACTGCTCTTCCCAGGTCCCAGACCTCTGGATCACATCTCTTGTCTCTGGGATTTGGCCCTTCTCTCCCTTTCACCTTTCCCGTTTGATTTTTCTCCTCCACTGGTTTTACTCTTTAAATTTAAAATATGTTCATAGTAAAAAGAGGGCTGTCTCTGGGCCCTGAACTCTTCTGGCCACTGCCCTGTTCTGCTGAACGCTAAGCGGCTCCCTGTGGCCTGTGCTCAGTCTCCCTTTCTTCTCCAAGGCCTCGTGCAGGGCCTGTGTGTTAGGCGCCACCAAAGGCCTTTGTCAGGAAGCTGTGGGGAGCTGGTGGTTCCTCTTGTTTCTCACACTCCCTCCATTCCTCTTGTTAGTGTTACCTTTTCTGCCCCGGATTTGGTCTTTCCCTTTTGTCCCTTGCCATGTCTGCCTTTGTGCCTCTTTTCTATCTGTCTGCCTTCCTTCTGCCTGCGTTTTTCTGAGCCCTGGTTTCCTCTGTCCTGGTCTTTCTAGCTTTCTACCTTCCATCAGGGTGTCCAGCATGGGTGGCATGATGAAGGGGGTCCTGGAGATGCCCCCTCCCGAGCCCCTCCTGGGGCCTGGACCAGAGCAGCATGGGTGTGGCTGTTGGGGGGCCTGGCACAGCGCCTCACCTAAGGAAATGCCCTCCAGGCGGCAGGGGGGCTGGGAGAGAGTCCATCTCCATGTGGATCCGTGGAGGTGTGCAAACGGTGGGGGCCTGGAGCGCCTCCAGTTAGTGTAATTACATTCTTCCTGCTGACAATTCCCACCATGGTCTCAATTGGATGTGACATTCTTATTAAATAACTTCACCAGTAACTAGTAATAATAACACCATCCTTACTTCCTGACCTAAATTGCTCGATGCTATTTTGGTGAGCAGCCCTGGTGCTGCAGGGCTTTTGCAGAATGGCCTGCTAGATTGCTGCCTGTACACACACACACGCACACGCACACATACATGCACACATACACATACACACGTGTGCATGAGCAGGGCTGACAGGAAGTGTGCCTGCGCCATCTGTGCACAGCCTAGGCGCACGTTCCCCGGGAGCACCAGGCAGGGCAGTACCCACTCCCCACACTGGGAGTCCTGGGTACCTGATAGCCCAGCAGCCCAGCCTGACTGCCACGAAGAGTGGAGACTTGGCTTCCAAAGCATCCCTTGATCCTGTCTCTATCTTGACCCTGCCCCAGCCTCTGTGCAGTTATATCTGCCTCCCCTGGAGTTTCTGTCCCTTTTTTCTCTAAAAGGTGAAATTTTATTCATCCTTCAAGGCCCAGTGCAGATATTTGCCTCTTCCAAGAAGCCATCTCGGATTCTGCCATGGCGGAATTAGCCATGCCCTGAGTTGTTCTACTTTATTTTGTCTGCTCTGGCACTAGGTTCTAATTCTGTTAGCTGGGTATAAGATTGTCATTTGGCCAATAGACCATAATTTATTTAAAATCAAGGCCAGGGTCACAAGCACTTATGATGGTGCACCCACCTAGTCCTGTTGTGAGACCCAGTGCTTACTGAATAGAAGTGAATCTGGGTTTATGACGGGGGGCAGGCGTTGCTAGAAGCTGAGTCTGGTGGTGGTCTCTCTGCAGAGGTGACATGCTCGCAAGGCCCCTGGTCTGTCTGTGTTTGTTTTTATTTTCCTTCTTGACAAAAAATGTGAGATGTTCACTCTCGCAGAACAAATAGAACTGTGACTTCGGTTTCACAATTTATGTGGCTGATTTTGTCTGCTTTTGACAGTTCTGTCGTGTTCCTGACAGTTACAATTTGGTTCCTCTCTGGGACCTCAGGATGATAAGTTGGGATGCCAACCTTGCATTGATCCGCTGGGGGGAGCACAGATCCCCCCTTGCTTTCTTCCCGTTCTGTGCTCGTGGATTTGGGGTCTGTACAAGCCAGGGGGAGGACAGATGAGATGATGAGGCCGTGTGAGGGTGTGCAGGTGCGTGTGTGCTGGGGTTGGGGCATCATCTGATTGCCTGATCCAGCTGACTACCTGAGGGCACGACCAGCAACCACGTGGAGCTCCCCAGGCCTGTTGCCCACATCTTCTTTGTCCCCCACAGGCAGCTCTCAACTGACTCTCTGCCCTCCTGTGCCCCTTCCTTCCTCCCCAAACCACCACCAGCCTGTAACACATCTGTGAAAGCTGATGTGAGCTTTTAAACAGAGGGGTCACACCCTATTTCTCTCTGGATCTTTAATGCACAACACGTGACCTCAAGAAGCATCAACACGTGTGCCCTGAGTGCATGATGAATGGATGAATAGATGAATGAATGAATGAGTCATTCTCTTTAGCCCGTAGTTTCCCTCCTGACCTGAGTGTAGAATTGAGTCTGTCTTCGATTTCATTCCTAGGTCCACTGCTCAGGAGCTGAGTCATTTTGCAAGGTTATTTTGCTTTTGAGAAGCTGGTTTCCATATGTAATATCCAGAACAGAATCCATGCCTGCCTGGGTTGTTGTTGAGGTCAAAGGCATGAGGGACCATGTAGAGTGTATTGGTTAAACCCGTGGGGTCTGGACCCAAACTGCCTGGGTTCATATCCTCACTCAGCTGCTTCCTAGCTGTGTGATATTAGGCAGCCTACTTAGTGTCTGTGCCTTAGTGTGCTCATCTGTACATGGGGATAATAGTGGTACCTGTCTCCTAGGGCTTTGGGGAGGATTTCATGAGGCAAAGCATTTAAAGTAGGGCCTAGCAGATGGGAGCTACACTTGTGGTGAAAATAGCATAACTTACAAACTTGTCGAATCACTGTGTGGTACACCTGAAACTAATATGACATTGTGTGTCAACTATACTTCAGTTCAAAGAATAAAAATTAAAAATAAGGCAGAGCCTGGCATACAGCAAGTACGTGGACACTTGGATGGGCAACTTGGCGGAGTCCCAGCTGAGATTCAGACATGAAGACTCAGGAGTCAGGCTATGTCCTCTCTAGGAAGCCCTTAGCTTTCTTGGTCAGATGTCTCCTCACCTCTCCTGGAAGTTTTGGGTGACTGGCCACACCCCTGGGGTTTAGGAGTTTCATGAGGAAGAACTTGAATTTTGAACACAGATGGGGTTTAGATATATGTAGACCTGTGTAATGGGTGGGGGGAGCTCCATGAAAATTAAACTGTAGGGGGTACCAGAGAGAAAGTTTGCCATTAATCAGTCAGTGATCAGGGTCCCCTGGCTTGAGGATCAAGAGAAGACAGGGTCTGGATCAAAGACAATCAAATATGTCCCTAGACATTGCCAAATGTTCCCCATAGAAGAGAAAACCACCCATGGTAGAGAACTGTTGTTCTACTAGCCTGAGGAAGACAACTCCCTACCCTCTGGAGAGAGAAGTCAGGAGGTGGGAAGACCAGGAAAGTTCCTTCCAGCTGCCTAAGCATGTTAATGCTCCCACACATCCCAGATCAAGGTGGCAGATCAGCACAGGGCTATTGGCAGTAGTAGAGTTTCAGTGTCCCTGAGACTCTTGAGGAATGGTGTAGTGACTGAATGAGATGGACTTTAGGGTCCAAAGTGGTGGCTCTGCCTCCAAACGAGTTAGCAGCCTTGTTCTGGAATCCCACTCTCAGGTGTTCTAAAAAATTGGTCTAGGGTGAGGTTTTCTGGGCATGGGGCATTTACAAATCTACCCATGTGCCGCAAAGTAGGGAACCTGCCAATGTAAGCAACAACCTTACATTCTAGAAACAAATCCCATTTGGTCATGATGTATGATCCTTTTATTTTTATTTTATTTTACTTTATTTTTTAGGACTATTCTTTTTTTAAAATTTTTTTAATGTTTTATTTATTTTTGATACAGAGAGAGACAGAGCATGAGAGGGGGAGGGGCAGAAAGAGAAGGAGACACAGAACCGGAAGCAGGCTCCAGGCTCTGAGCTAGCTGTCAGCACAGAGCCTGACTTGAAGCTCGAACCCACAAACATGAGATCGTGACCTGAGCTGAAGTCCGAGGCTTAACCGACTGAGCCACCCAGGTGCCCCTGTATGATCCTTTTAATGTTCATTGAATTCAGTTGGTTAGTATTTTATTGACCCTTTTTTTTTGCATCAATATTCAGCAGCGTCCGTAGTCTTTCTGAAGTATCTTCATCTGATTTTGGTGTCAGATCAAAATCATCCCACTGGCCTCATAAAATGAGTTTGGAAAGGGTTCCTCTTCTTCAGTTTTTGGGAAGAGTTTGAGAAGGGTTGGTGTTTTTCTTATTTAAACATTTGGTAGAGTTCTCCAGGGAAGCCACTGGGTCCTGGGTTTTTTTTTTTTTTTTCCTTGGGAGGTTTTTGATTACTGATTCAATCTCAGAGTTACAGATCTGTTTAGATTTTTTTAATTTTTTCATGATTCAGGCTTGGTAGTTGTATGGTTTTAGAAATTTGTTAATTTCTTTTAGGTTATCCAATTTTCTTGCATATAATTGTTAATAGTAGTCTCTTATGATCCTTTTTATTTTTGTGGCATCAGCTGCAATGTCTCCTCTTTCGCTTCTGGTTTTTGTTTCTTTGAGTCTGCATGCTGTTTTCCTAGCTAAAGGTTTGTCACTTTTGTTGACCTTTTAAAAAAACCCCACAACTCTTAGTTTTGTGGACTTTTTGTATTATTTTTTACATTCTATTTTATGTCTGTTCTAGTCTGTATTATGTCTTTCCTTCTGCTAATTTTGGGTTGAGGATTTTTTAAAAAATATTTTCCTGGGATATAAAGTCAAGGTGTTGATTTGATATTTTCTTTCTTAGTGTAGGCATTTGTTGCTATAAACTTCCCTCTTGGTACTGCTTTTGTTGCATCCCATAGTTTTACTTTGTTGTTTTTCCTTTTCATTTGTTTCAAGTTTTCTAACTTTCCTGTGATTTCTTCTTTGACCTAGTCATGGCTCAGTGGTATGTGGTTTAATTGCCACATATCTGTGAATTTCCCATGTTTTCTTTTGTTATTGATTTCTGGTTTCATTCCATTGTGGCCAGAAAAGATACGTGGTATAATTTCAGTTTTCTTAAGTTTGTTAAGACTTGTTTTGTGACCTAACATGCTATCTGTCCTGAAGAATGTTCTTTATGTGTTTGAGAAGAATGTGCTTTTATTCTCCTGTATGTGGCTGTTAGTTCATCTATAGTGATGTTCAAGTCCTTTGTGTCTTTATTGAGTGCTTGTCTGGTTGATCTATCCATTTCTGAAAGTGAAGTATTGAAATTTCCTACTATTATTGTATTATTGTCAATGTTTCCCATCAATTCTGTCAGTGTTTGCTTCATATATTTGTGTTCTCTGTTCTTAGGTGCCTATATATTTGTAATTGTTATATCTTCCTGGTGAATTGACCCTTTTATCATCATTATAATGCCCTTTTTTAAAATGTCTATTTTTGAGAGAGAGACAGATACAGTGTGAGCAGGGGAGAGACAGAGAGAGAGGACACATAACTTGAAGCAGGCCCCAGGCTCCATGCTGTTAACACAGAGCCAGACATTCTGCTCAAATTCATGAACTGTGAGATCATGACCTAAGTTGAAGTTGGATGCTTAACTGACTGAGCCACCCAGGTGCCCCTTTTTGTGACAGTTTTTGACATGGAGTTTATTTTGTCTGAGGTAAGTATGGTCACCCCTGCTCTCTTTTGATTACCATTTGAAATGAAATGTCTTTTTCTGTAATTTCACTTTTAGTGTATGTATGTCCTAAAGCTGAAGTGAGTCTCCTTGACAGTATACAGTTGGATCCTGTTGGTTTGTTTCTGTTCACCTACTCCATATTTTTTGACTGGGGAGCTTAATCCATTTACATTAAAGTAGTTGCTGATAAAGAAGGACTTAAATGTGACCATTTTGTTAACTGTTTCCTGTCAACTTGCCTTATAGTTATTTTGTCCCTCTTTTCTTCTCTCATTATCTTACTTTGTATTTCCTTCCTTGCTCTGCTTCCTTTCTCATTCCCTTTTGTGAATTTTCTATAGATATTTACCATTGAGGTTATGTAAACTATCTTACAATTAATACAATATATTTTAAACTGATAATTTCAATCACATACAAAAATTCAACTCCTTTACATCTTTCCACCTAACTTTGTTCCCAGTGTCATGAATTACATCTATTTATGTTTTGAATCAGTAGCACAGTTATAGTTATAGAAATTTTTGTGCATTTATCTTTTAAATTCCATACCAGAATTAAAAGTGATTTTATACAATGACAGTATTCTTTATTTTCTCTAAATTTACCTTTATCAGAGAGCTTTATATTTTCTTATGCTTTTGTATTGCTGTGTAGTATCTCTTCATTTCAACCTGAAGGACTCCCTTTAACAATTCTTGTGAGGCAGGTCTAGTGGTGAGGAACTCCTTCAGCTTTTGTTGATCTGGGAAGGTCCTCAGTTCTCTTTCCTTTCTGAAAGACAGTTCTGCTGGGTATAGTATTCTTGGTTGGCAGTGTTTTCCTTTCAACACTTTTAAATACATCTTCCCACTTCCTTCTGGCCAGCAAGGTTTCTGCTGAGAAATCCCCTGATAATCTTACGAGACCTTCATCGTATGTGGCAAGTTGCTTTGTCTCTTGTTGCTTTCAAGATTCTCTTTCTTTGTCTTGACTTTTGACAGTTTGATTATAATGTGTCTCAGTTTGGGCCTCTTTGCGTTCATCCTAGTTGGAGTTTCTTGAGCTTTTTAAATTTGGAGGTTCATTTTCTTCCTCAGATTTGATGTTTTTGACCATTATTTCTTCAGATAAGCTCTCTACCCTCATCTCCCCTTCTCTTTCTGGGCCTGCTGTAATGTGTATTCTTGGTCCATTTGTCTATGTCTCCTAATTCCCTTAAGCTTTCTTCACTTTCTTTATTCTTTGCTTTTTTTTGCTCCCCTGACTCAATGATTTCAAATGGCCTGTCTTTGAATTTACTGATTTCTTTTGCTTGATCAAGTCTGCTATCATAGTGAAATTTTCAATTCAGTTATTGTATTCTTTAACTACAAAATTTGTTTGGCTCTTTTTTTTAATAACTTCTGTCTCTTTGTTGAAATTTTCATTTTATTCATGCATTGTTTTCCTGATTTCATTTAGTTGTCTATGTTATTTTGTAGTGTATTGAACTTCTTTAAGATGATTACTTTGAAATTTTGTCAGTAATTCATGGGTCTCTATTTAATTTTGGTTTCTGGAGATGTATTTTGTTCCTTTGACTGGGCCATGGTTCCTTGTTTCTTCATGTGCCTGGGTATCTTTTTGCTATGACTTATGCATTTGGAAAAACAACCACCTCTTCCTATTTTTATGTATTGGCCTCATACAGTGGAAGACCTTCTCTAGTTAGTCTGACTAGAGCTTTTGGTCGTCACTCAAACTTTTCCCAGGGATGTGTCATCTCTGGGCTTATGCATATAGTTTCCCAAATAGAGAGGTTTGCCATTTTCTTTCTTAAGCGTTTGCAATTTCTGGCTCCCTCTTGTGTCTGTCTGTGTCACTGCAGGTTCTCTGGGGCTACAGCAAGTGCTGGACCTTCTTTTGTTCCCTTTGGCTCCCAGGCATCTAAAGTATGTTGGTTCCTCGTTTGCACTCCAAGTCAGAAAAGAGAGAAGCTAGTCCCTTGGGCAGTTCCCTGAAAAGTGTTGGACTTATGTTCTACTCTTCTCTTTCTTTCCCAAGGGAGAAACTGCTGGTTGGGCTATTCTTCTCAGTCATGCTGAGGTGTGCTGGCTTGGGGGAAAGGCTATCATGGTTCCTGTGGAATGGCTTTTCTCACCTGTTTACTAAGACTATTCTTGGCTTTGAGCTTGCCTGGGGTATTCTGACTTCTTAACTGGCTTCTGGAATTCTCATAAAGACTCTTTGGATCATACATTAAGTTGGATAAACTTAAGTTGGTGACTCGGTAGGGGAGCAAAGTCTAGGGCTTCTTATTTTGCCATCTTGTGATGTCACTCCTCAAGCCCCTTTTTAATGGCACCTCATCCAGGCACTCTCCGCTCTGTCTGTCAGCAGAGACCACTGGACTGTAAGGGTTGTGAGGGTCACCTGGGCCCTACACCTGTAAAGGTTTTGGTGGATCATGCCCAGCAGGATATGTGACACTTGAATGTAAAGTCATTATGCTTTGTCTGTCAAGGACAGCCAGCATGGTCTCCATGTTTCAAGTGAACACGTGCTCTTAGCTATTTCAGAGACAAATGTGTGTGGATTTTTTTTAAGTTTACTTATTTATTTTTGAGCAAGAGAGAGAGAAAGCATGTGCATGGAGGGGGGGCAGTGGGCAGAGAGAGGGAGAGAGAGAATCCCGACTTGGGACTCAAATTCATGAAACTATGAAATCATGATCTGAGCCAATATCAAGAGTCAGATACTTAACCAACTGAACCACCCAGGTGCCCTAGGACAGATGTGTTTTGAGAAGACCTTGTACTCATGGAATTGTCAAAAGTCAGAGGTCCTGGGCACCAGCTCCATGACCCCAGTAGATGTAATACTTCTGGTTTCTCTTTTGTCATGCATGATCATACCCACACTTCCCTCTTGGGCACAAGGAGATAGGTACTTCTAGATCTTAAGAATACACACGGGAAGTGTCATCAGGAGGATACAAGGAAATGGGGGGAGCAGGTTCCCCAGCTTATGTTAAGAGATAGGAGCTAAGAGGTGGCCCAGCCAGGGCAGAGCTTAGCTTGCAGCAATGAGGATGAAGCTGGTCCCCACTTCTTCTTTGATGACCCCTTTCTCTCCTTTCTATAAGTTCCTTGCCCTTCCCTGTTATACATGTGCTTGCCAGCTGCCATTCAACTAAAAAGCATTGTCAGGGAAGCTCTGAATGGCTTGTAGAAGACCCTAGTGAATACCCATTGAATTGGCTTGCATTCTGTTCTTTCTGTAGCCCTGTATTACTCCTCAAGCCAGTGTGTTCCCTTCCAGAAATCTTCAGCAACTCGATTCTAGAGCCTCCTGTTAGACTTCACCTCTTTAAAGATTCTCCCATTAGAAGGCCCTTTCAGTCATTTGTTCAGCATATGCTTTTTATTTTTCTTTTTTTTAACATATTTAATTTTTGAGAAACAGAGCATGAGTGGTGAAGGGGAAGAGAGAGGAAGACATAGAATATGATGCAAGATCCAGGCTCTGAGCTGTCAGCACAGAGCCTGATGTGGGGCTTGAAATCACGAATGTGAGATCATGACCTGAGCTGAAGTCAGACACTCAACCGACTGAGCCACCTAGGTGCCCCAACTTTTGATTTTTCTTAAGGCCACCCAGCAGATGGCCCTGGGGATTCCTGCCCCAGTCTCTGGCATGGTGACATCATGTTGGTGTGGCCACAAGAGAAAGAAGCTAGAATTGGCAGGATTTCTGGAGGCCCTAAAGAGTCTCTGGGACTCTCATCCTTAGAGCTCTGCAGAGCAGCCCTCTGGTAAGCACTTTGAGTGACTAAGTGCCTCTGGATGGGGGCTCAAAGCTGGAATCAGGCTACTGGGACAGCAGGTGGGTGATTAGGTAGAGGCTGTAGCTGACCAGATTGGAGGATGCCTAGGGTGAGTAAAGGCCACTAAGGCCAGAACTGAGCATCTGGGGAAATGAGCATGGGTATGTCTTCTAAGCAGAAGTATGAGGTCAGTAGGGCAGGTTGTGAATTAGATGCTTTCATACATGCAGCCTCATCATATTGTTGGTGTGCATGTATACGGGGGAGGGGGCAACAAGAGATCTGTGATGATTTCCTTTTATAGAGATTCTAAGAGGAAGTACATTTCTCCATTACTTCCTGGCACAATTTTTAGATGATCTATCCACCTACACAGATACATTTTTCCCTCAGTTCATTCAAGTTGAGAGAGAGAGAGGGAGAGGGAGAGGGAGAGAGGGAGGGAGGGGAGAGGAATAGAGAGGAAGGTTTTCAAAGAATTAATTAAAATAACGTCTCTTCTAGGACAAGATGTGCCATCTCTGTGTTTCCTTTGGGGGGGTGAGGGTGGGGACAGAGCTATAATGGAATCCTATCCAGCCAAGGGGAAAAGCTCCTTAGCTCAGCTCTGGTCGGCAATTTTATACCTCCATGCTACATCTGGCATGTGGCCCACTCACTATCTTTCCTTCTTCCTTCCTCTCTCCCTCCAAGTCTCCCTCCCTCCTTCCTTTCCTCCCTCTCTCCCCCTTCCCTTCCCTCTGTCCCTCCCTCCCCCTCTTTGTGTTTCTCTCTCTCCCTCCCTTTCATCCCAGTGCATATATAGAAGTATATAGAAAGTATATAGAGCATATGGAACATATACTTTCAGGTCTTAGTCCCAGGAGTCAGACGAACCTGGCAAACAGCTTTGCCATCTATTCTTATATGCTTGAACTTGGGCAAATTATTTAGCCTAAACCTTTGTTAAACAGGGTAAACAATAATACCAACCTCTTTGGGATGTTTTGAGATTTGAAAGAAATCATGTGAGGAGGATGCTTAGCACTGTGTGGGGCACATAGTCAGTGCTGGATAAATGATGGCTGGAATTCCTTGATCCTTATGCTTACTGACATTTGATTCCTTTGATAGCCCTGTTCTGACCCCTCAAGGATGCATTGGTGAAAAAGGCAGACAATATTCTTGGCCCTAAGGAGCCCAGTCTGGTGGGGAGATCACCATGAAGAAGCACTCAGGACCCCCCTTCCCAGTTCCAATTCCACTATGAGCTGAGTCTGTGGGCTCTCCCATCCCAAACTGTTTTCAGACAGAGCCACATGAACTGGGTTGGCTTTGTGGGCCTTTAAGGGAGCTGGGTGCACCTGAGTTGTGCATTTGTGAGTGCACTGGATTATAGTTTATTCATTCATTGAACAAATATTTACTGAGTGCCTACCAGGCACCAGGCACTGTTCTAGGCATTTAAGATGGAACAATGAATAAAACAGAGACTTTGCTTTTGTGAAATGAGTGGTCTAGCAGGAGGAAACAGATAAACAATAAACACACATAAGTAAACTACATTGGGTGCTACAGAGCAATATACACTATGGGAGAAAGGAAACTGAATAGGTAAGGGAGATTGGAGGTGTTAGGGATAGAGGTGGAGAGAGCAGTAATTTTATTAAGCTGTCAGTATAGACCTCATCAAGAAGGGAAATTGAGCAAAGACTTAAAGGAAGAGAAGGGGTTTGCCTTATTTGGGAAGAAAGACTTTGTGAGAAGAGGGAAAAGCAAGTGTAAAGGCCCTGAGGTGAGAGCATGGCCCTTTGTAGGAAGAGCAAGCAGGAGACAAGAGTGGCTGGGAAGGGCTGAGCTCTGTGAGAGCAGGGATTATGTCTGTCTGGTGCCTGGCAGGTAGTAGAAGTACAGTGAGGATTGGTTGTGTGAACGGATCCTTACTAGCATCTACGTTTGACCTGAGCTGGGCCAGGCCTGGACTGATCTCATTGCTAATTTGCTTGAACAGAGCAGGCTGATTTAAGCTTTCCTTTTTGATAGGAACAATTTTCAAATCACCAACAGAGCTCATATAAAATTCAAATGTGCAATTGGGGGCATCAAAACACAAAGCTCTTTCCTTAGTATGTAAAAAGAGCAGCAGCACATCTGCTGAAGAGTGGGAAAAACAAAATGAAATTGCAGATGACCTTTGAATGACTAATTTAAAGAAAAGTCTGTATTGAGCCTTTCCTGTAGCTTCTGGGAAGCACTGAGTTAGCCATTTGTATTTCCAGCAGATGTGCAGTCTGAAGGTGCTGAAGCAATGAGGGGTTAGGGCCTCTATGGAGGAAGAAGAGGCTGCACCCTGCTGATTACCATATGTCATGTCCTCCATTTAGCCCTCAGGATGTCTGATTTTGTGTCTTACTCTGGATCTCAGGTCTCCCCACCCCTCATCTCTAGAGTTAGTCTCCCACCTGTCCTGCTTCTTCTCCTCCTTGGCTGCTGAGAACTGAGTGCCAGGAACATCTCAGGAACTCACTCCTAAGGGACCCCCCACCCATCCCTCACCACAGGACTCCTGAGGCAAACCATCTCAGTGTGGCCTCTGGTTCTGTCTGACATAGGGCTGGAAGACACAGTCTCATGCACTCAAGACCCTGAATGGAGCTCACTCAACCCTCACCTCTGCCTCATTAACCCCTCTCCCCCCCCAACCCCCGTCTTCATCTGCTTCTTCTTCTCACCAACTCCTTATTTCCTTCTTATCTGATGCAGAAATCCTGGGAGAAATTGGACATGCATCCCCAGTAGCCTAGGGCAGAAGAAACTAACACCCCCAAGTACATTAGTAGTTCAGGACCATGGATAGGGCTCTTTGGCTCCAGCAGCCAACCAGCTATTCACTTGGGTCAGCCTACTCTGGCATTTCTGTGAAAGTGGCCTTGAGAAGCCCATTTTAAGGTGGAGGGGCAGGGGCCTGTGTGACTAAGGGACTTGACCTTATCCCTTGCTAGTAAGTGGCAAAACAGTCAAGAGCCCAGGCTCTGAATATTTCCACTGCATCATGTTAAGTCCTCTGCCGCATTTAAAAAAATTAAATTTCAAATATAAGTCACATAGGGCAAAGGGCTTGAAGTTGTGTCCCTTAGGGATGAGGCCACTTTCTCTGGATGTGTGTGTTAGATAAACAGCAACCATGAGATTCTAATGAATAGAGAAACAAATTAAAAAAAAGGCACAGATGAAAAGTGGACATATTAATCTATTTACTCAATAAATATTAGCTGAATGTCTATGAAATGCAAAACCCCATGTTGGGGATTTAATAGTGAATCAGATGTAGTCTTTTCCATCATGAGGTGCTTAGGCAGGTGAGAGACATAAAGACATAAGCTTGGTTTCACGTATTTTTGATAATTCACTTGTTTCCCAGGTTATATTTTTTCTTCTTTTGGGAAGTCTAGTGTGTACAGAATTCCTCATGTAGGCTTCCTTCTGATACTTCACTGTAGTAGGCTCAGTCTTTTTATTAAAATTTTTTAGTGTTTATTAATTTTTGAGAGGCAGAGTGTGAGCAGAGAGAGAGGGAGACACAGAATCCAAAGCAAGCTCCAGGCTCTAAGCTGTCAGCACAGAGCCTGACATGGGGCTCAAACGAACTGTGAGATCATGACCTGAGTTGAAGTCTGATGCTTAACTGACTGAGTCATCCAGGCACCCTGGGGCTCAGTCTTAAAAAGACAGGCAATGGGATAGAAACCTAGGAGTTCCAGCTGAGGTGACTGACACTTAAGTAAAGGCCTTCCCAAGGCAATGTTCTTTGCCTAGCATGCTATAGAATGAGATGTGGCTTATCACATTGGCCAAAATAAGCATCAAGCCATGCCCCTCACCCTCCAATCATCCATCCATCTATCCATCCACCCAACCACCCATCTATGGAGAAGTGGTTAAGAAAGCAAAGTTTGGTACCAGAATGCCTGGGGTTGAATCCTGTTTCTACCATTTATCAGCTGTCTGACCTTGGTCAGTTTACTTAACCTTCCTGGGCCTCAGTTTCCTTACAGAATCATAATAGTACCTGTCCAATACAGTTGCAGGGGATGGAATGAGCTCGTTAGCTGTAAAGTGCATGAGAAAGCTCTTTATACAGGGGAAATGTTTAAGAATCTGTTATTAAGAAACTAAGCTCCATGAGGCCAGGGATAGTGCCTGGGACACAGTGGGTGCTCAATACTATTTTTTAAGATGAGTCAGTGAGTGAATTGAGCATTTGCTAAGACCTGAATATTTGAGTGTTAGCCCCTGTGCTCAGCCACTGTCCCCTGAGTCAAAGTCATAGCTCAGGTGTCTTCTCAGCTGAGGAGAGCTCAATGCTGGTTCCCTGGGTTTGCTCTAAAACACCCGGCCAGAGGCAGGATGAACCTGGCAGAAGGGACCTGCCTCAGATACACCTGGCCCCTCTCTCCGTGCTGATCCAGGGATGTGGTACAACCTGATGAGTGAGAAGTTCTGCCATCAGCAATGCAGGAATCCTTTTGCTGGTCCAGGATTCCCTGTCAACATAATAAACAACCCCTGCCTGGTGTTGGCTCAAAATGATGACAAATGAGCTGCCTGTGTATCGCCAGGCACGGAAAATCATATTTGGAACACAGTGGTGGCTTCTGTGTTAAGCATGTCCAGGAGAATCAGAGAGCCTGGAGGTAGAATTAAGAAGCTGAGCGGCATGGGATTACTCCCCGAGATCAATTGGATGTGGTACAGGGACAAGCTTGCCGCCTCACCCGTTCTGCCGTGCATTGTTTTCTACCTTTTCTGGATGCATCCCCAGCCTGAGAGGAGGGAGACCCTGTTTTGTTTTTATGTCCCTGAGGCACAGTGACTGCACTAAGCTCTTTTCAATAAGTCCTAGGCTCTGCCCCCAGTGCTGGGTGCAGAGTGGAAATAGGACCGTAGCTTTGGAAGTGTGTTCCCCAATGGCCTGCAGAATCCTTGCAGCCTGGCAGCGAGAGGCACTTGAGCTTTGCTTTCTCACAGGCCGGGGTTTGAATCCCAGCTCTTCCACTGCTACCTATTTGACCTTGAGCATGGTTTTAAACTTTGAGGAGCTTCAGTTTCTCCATTTGTAGAGTGGTCGGGTGGGGCGTAGTAGTCACTTCAAAGCGTCATTGCAAATGTTGGGGAGATGATGGTGGTGAAGCATGTGAATAAACATTGGTTTCCTTCTCAGACCTGCACAAAAGCACCAGTTTTTCCGGGTTTGTTTGCATGTGTTCTCTGCTGTTCCCCTGGGATCCGATGATGAGGTGCCCCTGAACCACTTGTTTAAGTGGAGAGTTAGTAAGATGGGCCAAGTGCGTCTGTCTCTATGTTCCACTGTGAATTTCTTGAGGGCACGGAGCACATTATGCAAAATCTATCCCTCCCATCTTCCTACCCCCACACACATGTGGCCTGCACCTAAGTAACCCTCCCCAGATTTGCTGAATGAAAGATTGAATTTGCTTGGGTCTCTGAGGTTCTTGATAGAATCTAGGGGCTTCCTAACTGAAAAGGGGAAAATTGCATCTTTATTTTCACTAATTTCCTCTTGAGCCTTGGCATTTCTACCAATGATGAATATAAGCAACAGAGCAGAGCAGTATTAGCAGTATTTATGAATTTGTCACTAATGAGATCACAGGTATTTTCATTACCTGAAAATACAGTTGTTGCAACCATCCAGAAATAGCATTTATGGTTTGAACTGCAGTATTTATCAGGCCCACTGCTAGATCTTATTAATAATGCATTAATAGGGGAGTACCTATATGACCAGATGAAAAATTTTCAAAATAATTTGAAAACTATATTTCAATATAATCAGTTTCCTTTGCAATTCTTTAGATTTTGGTTTATTTTAAACATCTATTTCATTAAAAACATTTATTTTATTTAAAAACATAATTTGTGGGGTGCCTGGATGGCTTAGTCAGTTAAGTGTCCGATTTCGGCTCAGGTCATGATCCCGCAGTTCTTGGGTTCGAGCCCCCATTGGGCTCTGTGCTGATGGCTTGGAACCTGGAACATGCTTTGGATTCCATGTCTCCCTCTCTTTCTGCCCCTCCCCCACTCATGCTCTGTCTCTCTCTTTCAAAAATAAATAAACATTAAAAAAATAAAAATAAATAAAAGCCTCATTTGTGAAGACATCATCAGGCTGCCAGAGAAGGTCCTGGTACAACAAAGGTGAAGAGCCTCTGGTGTAGGTCTGTGAATCCTTTGAAATGAATGAAAAAGATGGAGTGTTAGCCTCCTGTGTATATTATTCTGAAGAGTATTTCTAACTTTCATTAAGAACTCCAAAATGGCAAATAATTGAATCAGTGGCTCTCTACCAGGGGAGATATTTTCCCACCTAAGAGACGTTTGGCAACGTCTGGAGATATTTTTGGTTGCTACAACTAAGAGGTGCTACTTGGCATTCAGAGGTTAAGTTCTCATTGTTAAAGACCTCTAGGAAGAAAAAATTCAATGCACAACTTCATTAGAGACATCTGTGATAATTCTCTCGTCCAACCCTAATGCACACCTGCAATGTCTACCAGGTATTGGCACCAGGATTAGAGAGAGGCAGGGCCCTGGAGGGGCTCTGGGTCTGCAGTTCAGTAGGATGTGTGACATACTAGGCTCGTGGGCAAGGTCTAGCCATTATGAACATCTCTACTGGGCACCTGGTGTCCAGGCAATGTGCTGGGTTCTGGGGATCAGTTTTAATGTGGCAGAATATGGTCTCTACCCGCATGGAATTCACACTTGTCAGGGAAGACACGCATTCCACGTGTGACGGTGGAGTTGCAGGGTGCTGTGAGGACTCATGGCAGGGTGTGTGTTGGGGTGAGGGCAATTCACCTTAATGTAGTAGTGTCTGAGGGCCTCTCATGTAGGGTGGTAAACTTTGACCTGTGACCTAAAAGATCAATAGGAGCTGGCCAGACCAGAGGGTGGGGAAAGGATACTTTAAGCAGAGGAGATGGCACACTTAAAGACTCGAGAGTGAGCAAAGGAGCACGGAGCATTAAAGGAATAAAATGGAGGCTGGCTTGGACTGGAGTGCTCTATAAGGGAAAGAGTAGCAAGAAGTGAAGCCTAGGAGAGGACCGGGGACTGGTTCAGGCAGGGGAGGGGAGTCTTGTGCACCCTATCTAGTGTGTAGGGCTTTATCCAGAGGAACCATTGAAGGAGTTTAAGTGAGAGTAGCAGGCCATTTTTGTTTTGTTGAAAGGCACAAACTGGGATAGAAGAGAGAAGAGACCTGAAATTTGGCCAGTGGCTGTTGTGGGAAGGAAGGGAGCGAGAGAGGGTTGGAGGGATGGAGGGAGAGACAAAGAGAGAGAGGAAGGGAGAGGGCAAAGGACAGATGGAGGGAGGGAGAGAGGGAGGGGGAAACTGCCCAGAAAACCATGGAAGGCTCCTCAGAGGAGGTACTGTGTGAACTGAATCTGGAGCAGTGAGTAAGGTTTGCTAGGTATAGAAGGCAGAGGAAGGGCATTCCAGGCCAAGCATTGTGAAGGCCTGAAAGGGCCTGGGGTGTTTACAGACGATGAACTATTCTACTTGGTGTGACCAAAGCTCAGTGTACGGGGGAGAGGGGCTAAGATGAGGCTCAATGCCAGCATCTCCACAACCATGGTCTCTGCCCTGCTCCTGAAGGGTGATTGCAGAAGGCCAAAGATACTGTTTGACCCTGGCTTCTGCCATCTGTCCAGACAAGGAGCTCCTGCCGGAAGGCACGTATACAGCTGGGCCAGAGTCCAACTGTAGACTTGAGGGGCACAGTTGGCTCTCTGTGTGGCAGTTGAGACAACTTCAGTGGACATGATGATTTGCCCCACATCTGCAGCTCTCCTCTGAGTTTCCTTTCAGGGCAGGTTCATTAATTACATGGCTTTGACAAATCCATATCTTAGCGCAGAGTACACTCTCAAATTCCAGTCTACAGCCCTAATTGCCTTCTGGCCGTCTCTGTCTGGATGTCCCACTGGCTTCTCCAACTAAATTTGTCCAAAATTGACCTTATCAGTCAATAAATATTTGCAGAATTGAATTGAATTTTCCTGCCAAACTTCTTAAAAAGAATGATCTCCTAAAAATTATCATTATTTGTGGACAACATGATTGTGTACCTAAAACACCCAAGGGAATCAACTGGGAAATCTTTAGAATTAATAAGAGTTCAGAAACCTAGTTGGATGCAAGATGAATATATAAAAGTCAATAGATTTTCTGTATATCAGTAATAACCAGCTAGAAAAATAAAATAATGGGGGAAAAAAGTTATTTGCTAGAGTGACAAAAAGTGCATAAAATGTCTGGGAATAACCTTAACAAGATGTGACTGGGATCTATATAAAGGAAAGTACAAATCTGTGCTGAAAGATTAGCTGGTTTTTATTGATCACTTATAGTGTGTTGGGTCCCATCTGAGCATTTAGCAATTTAGCAGGTCCTATCACATTAATCTATAAAGCCATCCTTGAAGTGGGTGTTAAGTTTAAAGATATCAAAACTAAGTTTTAAAGGGTTTACATAAAGTGTCCATCAAGTATTATGTGGCAAAACTGAAATTTGCACCCAAGGTTTTTGCTTCCCAAGCCCACACTTTTGATCTTTTCCTAAGCCATCTCCCAAATAAGCCATAAATAAATACACAGAGAAATGAAGTTGGAAGGTGTTGTCTGTGTATTAGACAAAGATTGATTCATTTCACTCCTCCATTCATCCCCACAGTATGTACTGAGTGTCTATGGTGGGCAAGTACTGAACTAAGTGGTTGAGATAAAAATATGAATAGACTCTCAAGGAGTCTACCAATGGAGAAGCTACATAATGACATATCATTATGTCACTATTGGTGAAGACAAGGATATTCATAGTGAGTGATCAGCAAGTAGAGGAAAAATACATGCTGTTGTCTCAGGGCATGATGGCTTTTTTGGAGGAGGGAAGGAGTCTTAAAGAAGCTGGGTGAAGGAACTGGAGAGAGAGCATCCCAAGCACAGAGAGTTGGGTGAGGGATTAATATTTATGAATTAATCCATTCAACAAACAATACGTCTGTAAGCATCTGCTATGTGCCAGGTATAGGTCTGGGATCTGGAGATAGAGCAGAGAACAAAATAGCACCTCTGCTCACATGGAGATGGCATTCTAATGGGAAAGGGCAGAAAATAAACAGAAAAGTATATGTCAGTGGGTGCTAAATGCTCTGGAGAAAAACAAAGCAGGAACCTAGAGCATCTGTTTTGAAAGCAGGGAAGTCTGGATTATATGTTGGGTGGTCTCACGGTGATATTGGACTCCAGAGCTGAAGGAAGCCAAGGAGTGGGTCACATGGCTATTGGAGAAAGACGTTTCTGGACTCAGAGCTTCCAAGGTGGGTGTGTGATGGGCTTAAGGAAAAGACAGCCTGGAGGCTGCATGGCTAACCATGGGAATGAGGCAGTGGGGCATCGATTAAGGTAGGGCTTTGAATGGCGAGGGTCATAGCTTTTATGTTGAGGGAAATGAGAAGCTAGCCAGTCTTACTAGAGAGGTCTTCCTAAAAACTGTTAACAAGAAAAAGACAGGTAAATGTTGCTGCTTCCAAACTTAACATTTAATCTACATGAAAAATCTAAATAAAACCAAAAGCACACAGTCAGGTAGAAAACAATATATGCAACAAATAGGACAAAAGAGTAAAATCTGGATTCTCTAAAGAGTTAGTGCAAATTGATAAGGAAATAGTAAGAACTTCTAGAAGATTTAAGTACATAAAATTTAGAAACCTTTGTATATCAAATGTCATCAAATTACAAGGCCAAAACGGCCACAAAAGTATATGTAGTATGTGTGATATCTAGAGGATACAAATATGGAAATCAGTGAGAAAAAATAAACACCACAGTGGAAGACCAGCCAAAGATTTCACCAGATAGTTCCCGAAGGGAGGATTTAGAATTATTAGGGAGAGATGAAAACAAAATGTTGAATCCAGTTACAAAGAGATGCTAAATAAAACAAGAAAATTTTTTTCTTTTTTCACTGTCAAGTAGGGAAAAACTTTTCAATAAGATGATACACAATGTGAGTGAAGATGGCTGTTGAGAATGGAAGTGGAGTATGTTTTCTAAAAAATACTTGGGTGATCCAGAGTCAGAGCATCACGAATGGTCATACCCTTTGACCCAGTAACCTGCACCTGTGGAAGTCTGTCAGAGGGAAATCATCCAAAAACAAATGCATGGAGAACAACCCAAAGTGTTTAATTCTCCAGGATTGTTTTGGACCCGAAATGGGTCTTGGTTGTGTCTAGAAGCCATACTGACTGGAGAGAGGCATGGATGAATGAAGGCAACCCATCCTGGGTACAGAGAAAAAGATGCAAAGTGCCCTCAGGTTAAAGTCCGTAGCAGCATTCTTATCTACTGGTCACTAGAAGTGAAGAACAAAGAACACAAAAACACTCATTTGAAAAGATACAAGTACCCCTGTGTTCATTGCAGCATTATTTACAACAACTGAGATATGGAAGAAACCCAAGTGTGGATGGATGGATGGATGGATAAAGGTGTGGTACACATAGACATGGAATATTACTCAGCCATGAAAAAGAATGACTCTTGCCATTTCAACACATGGATGGAGCTAGAGGGTATAATACTAAGTGGAATAAGTCAGTAAGAGAAAGACAAATACCACACGATCTCGCACATATGTGGAATTTAAGAAACAAAACAAACAAAAAAAGAGACAAACAAAAAGATCAGATTCTTAAATGCAGAGAACAAACTTGATGGTTAGCGGAGGGGAGGTGGGTGGGAGACGGGTGAAATAGGTGATGGGGATTAAGGAGTGCACTTATCATGATGAGCTCTGAGTAACGTATAGAATTATTGAATCACTATATTGTATATCTGAAACTAATGTTAACTACAGCAGAATTTAAAAATAATAAAACATTTTTTAAAAAGGTAAAGAACAGGTAACCCTTTTCTTGGAAGAAATTCAGCATTTTGTAGGCATGAAATCATGTTGGACCCTTTTGGCATGGACTCCCCACTGCCACTCTCCGGGTTAGAGCTTTCTCAACTCACTAACCAACATCTGATTTCAGGGAGACTTCCCAATGAGTCAGGCTTCTAGCACTATCTGTCTCCAACAGTGCCTGCCACAGAGGTCAGCCAACCTAATGCGGACAGTACCACCACCCTCACCCTCAAAACCAAAGCTGGATGTGATTACCGCATAAGTGAACATTTGTTCTGGGACTCTGGCCATGGAAAGGCATTTTCCACTGCACTGACCAGCATTCATTCTGTCACCAGGCCTTACTAAGTGTCCAGATCTTATTTATAATAGAGGGGAAAAAATGGGGAAACAATTTAAATGTCTGGCACTGGGAGAATGGTTGAGTAAATTCTAGTTTAACCAAGGACCGGAATGTTGTGTATCCATTTAAAATGCTGTTTATGAACAGATTGGATATCTTGGGGGGAAAGCTCATGTTATAATGTTTACTGAATTGTTGCAAAAGAAAACCGAGAAATGACCTGAATAGCCATCAAGAGGAGAGTGGTTGAATAAATTGCGATACATCCATGCTGTGGAATATTACACCTTTATATAAGAAATAAGTTAGATATGTATCTACTGACCTGGAAGAATGTCCCCGATGTATTGTTAAGTGAGAAAGCACATTGCAGAGAAATGAGCCAAACCAGAATCTCATTTTTAAACAAAATAATAAAAATTCTCCCGGAATGTATCCATGTGTTTGCACGAGAGTGGAAAAGGTTGGAGAGGGACATATACCTGCCTGGTCACTTTAGATTGGGTGGAAGGGAGAGAGATGGGAGACCAGTTTTTCTTTATGTATCTTTGTGTTACGTATATGGGTATCTATGTATATTACAAATGCACCTTGCCTTTTGTAATTTGAGACAAGAAAAATTTACTGAAGAAAGAGCATACACAATTATATACACCATATTAGCTTCACAATGTGAAATATGTATGGAAAAATCCAGAAAAAAAAAGAAAATATTCAACAGTGGTTGCCTCTGGAAAGAAAGTGAGGTTATAATGCTTTCTCTTCTTTATCCTTGCCTATATTTCCAAAATTTTCTTCAATGAGCAAAACATACAAATTATTATTTAAAATACAATGGCTTCTACCTTCTCACTAGTCAATCTTGCCTTTACTTGCTATGGTCTGGCCTCTGTCACCTTGCCTTCCACCCCTTGCCTTTGCTGAAATTTGTGTATCCATTCAGCACATCCTTACCGAGATACAGGAGAACCAGGACAAAACTCCTACTCTCTTGTGATTTACTTCCAGAGGGACCATTCAGACATCAAACTGAGTGACCTCGCCCAAGATCATCATCTGAGACTGTCTGTGGTGCTCAACACTTTGAGTTACCTTTTCCTGTGTGGAACTGCCCTCTGGTTCTCTTCCTGCCATTCTGCCTGCCCCCTACTCTATCACCTTTCTTGGCCCATGCATGGAACAGAGCCCCTTCACTTCTTTTTTCGTAGCAGGAGTTCTGTTTATACCCAGATTCTGAATCAGAAATGGTAGGTCTGTGCAGGTCAGAGCTGAGGCAGCAGCCCAGGATGCTGGGGAGGGGGGTAAGCATTGGTATCAGTGGTGGTCCAGGACACAGATGAGAGTGGGCTTTGAGGTGTGGCATATGTGGGGTCTATACTCCAGACGCACTCTGTACGGCCCCCAGGTGGGTGTCTTTGCTTGTGTCTGATCTAGGATCCGGGCCCCATGGCCCATCACAGGGTCTAACCTAGAGGAAAGAAGGAACAAATGAATGAATAGGTGAATGACATAATACAACGACATGACCAGGTTTTGGAAACATGAGTAGATCTGGCCCCTGTAGCCATGAGGGGGTGTTTACAGGAGTGAAGTAGGGGGCTCCTGTGAAGCTTTATTTCGTTGTTTTGTGGCTAAATATTTATCTGGTTTCTGGTAGTATTTTCCACTGCTTTTCTGTTTGGAAAATCAATGAGTTAATTATTTGCCTATTTTTTTTCTAATTATTTTTTGGCTTGATTTTGTTTTAACTTCTCTTTTCTCCATCTGGAATTTGTTTTAGTAGATGGTGTGAGTTGAAGAGGTAACAGTTCTTTTCCCAGTTAAGTCGGTGACCATGCAAAATGTTTTTCTTTTCTCATCAATTTTTTAATGTTATCCTGTAGGTATTTCAGTTTTTATGTGTATTTTGGCCGTTCCTGCCATACTGTTTCTTGTTCCGCCTCTCCCCTCTTAGACCACTGCCCTGCTATTTTCAGAAGCATCATTTGGTGATTCTGGTTAACAGTGCATTCACTGCCTTTTCAAAAATTATGCATTGTCTGCGGCCATCTATTTTACCAGTTAAACTTAGCTATCATTTTACCACATTTAAAACAGGTCATTGGGCTTTTGGTCAGAATTGCATTAAACTTGTAAATTAACTTTTCAATAACTTTTCAAAAGGTTAATATTCTAAATTAACCTTTCAGTAGTTAGTCTTTCTGCTCAAGATGACGTTATGTCTCTTCAATTATTCAATTCTTTAAATCCCAATCTAAAAGTTATTTTCAGACAGTGCCTGCACATTTCTTACCAAGTTTATTTCTATGTAGTGTATGTATTTTGTAGTTATTATAAAGAGAAACTTTTTTCTTTATATTTTTATCTGTCACTGGCATATGGAAATGGTATTGATTTTGTAAACTTACTTTGCATTTGGCTTCTTTGCTGAGTTTTTTATTAGTTCTAATAGCTTTATAATTGATTTTTTTGTTTTCGAGTATACTAAAATATCATTGCAGACCACGTTTTTTCTTGTTCCTCTCTCTCTGTCTCTCTGTCTCTCTCTCTCTCTGTGTGTGTGTGTGTGTGTGTGTGTGTGTGTGTGTGTGCATGTCTCTGTCACAAGAGTTGGCTCTTCCAATAGGCCATGAAACCTCACAGGTGAGTACTCTGTCTCATTCCTGATCTTAATCAGGTGTTTCACCAGAAGTATGAATGTAGGTTCTTGTTCTAAAATTGATGCTTCATCATGATAAGGAAATCTTTTTTCCTAGTTCCAAATGCTTCTTTTAATCAGGGTTACATGTCTAATTTTATTAAATGCCCATTTAGAATTTATTCAGCAGACTTTAACTTTTTTTTCTCTTTTTTAATGGGATACTTTGTGTTAAGAGATTTCTCAATATTAAAGTCATTTCAGAGATTAACTGTCCTTTGTCATTTAATCCCTAAAGTGGGCTTTAAAAAAAAATTAGTGTTGAGTCCATTTATCAGCGTCATAGTTAAGGAGGTGGGTGTCAAGTGGCTGCTCATGCGTGAATCCCCTCTGTGGGTACTCATGGTGTTTGGGCTCTATTCCTTAGTATCTCTTTGCCTTAGTTTTTCACTTATTCAATGGAGATAATATTAATAGTATCCACCTTAAGGGCTGTTGCGAAGCTTAAACAACTCAATATATGTAAAGTTCTTAGAAGAGTGTCTAACAAAACATTCACTAAATAGAAGCCATATATTAAATTATTGGGAATTTACCATGTGCGTGGTACTGAGCTTGGGGTGTGGATTCAGAGATGGGAAAACTCACATATGGTCTGTCTTCTCATGGAGTTTATAGCCTGGCGAGAAGACAGATACTGATGAAATAAACACATGGAAGTACGGAAATTTGCTTCTATGATAATTGCTATCAAGGAGAGGTTATGGCATCATGAGAACATGTAATAAGAGGGTTGAGCTAGTCAAGGAGAGATATTGGACTGAGATCTAAAAGAGAAGTATGCCCAGAAGGTAGGGAAGAGTATTCTAGGAAGAGAGAAGAGCATATGCAAAGGTCCTGTGGCTGTGCAGGAAGATAGCATGGCTGGTACCAAGCACTGAGAGGGTGGGGTTTGACTGGACAGCTAGTGGAAGCTGGGTCTAAGAGATCACTAACAGCCAGACCATGCAGTGACCCTCCCAAGTCTACAAGTGATTTTTCCTTACTGAACAGCAGTGAGGAGCCACGGAAGATTTAGTATAGGTCAGGGGGAAGGGAAAGTAACCAGTTCAGATGTCTGTTTTGAATAAGACGTCCATGCCTGCAGTGTTGGCAAGGACCAGAGTAAACATGGTTGACCAATTAGTAGCTTATTATGGTAGTCCAAGGGACAGGCTGGCGTGAGTTAGGGAGAGTGGAAGAGACAGGGTGGCAGATGCCTGTGGGGTTGTGATGGAGAGGAAAGGGTCAGAGGAGAGGGAGGGAGGGGGACATCACAAGTCTGAGCATCCCAAAGGAGATGTCAAGGCCGGAGCTCAGAGGGAAGTCTAGCCTGTACTGTGAGGTTGTAGGTTGTCAGTGGGCAAATGGGGAGGTCCTCTAGACTAGACACAGAGGAGAGGTCCCAATACAGAGCCTGGAAAGGAGACAAACAGGGGGAGGAAAGAAGGAGCAGATGGTGTCATGGGAGGAAGCCTGGGACCATGCTGCTCCAAGTGTGGTCCACAAATGGCAGCATCATTGTGTCAGTAACCAGGGGTCCAGTGAGAGGAACAGCCTCCAGCCCTACCAGGATGCCGTCCATTGGAAGGGTCGGAACTCACGTTTCACCCAGGCGCCCAGGTGGTGTGCCTGCACAGTGAAGTCTGAGATGCTCTGGCCTATCAGGGGTGTTTCCAAAAGGAGGGTGTACGTGAGCAACAGCCTTAGAGGCAGCAGAGAGAGAGGTCTGTTAAAGTGAAGACCGGAAAATATCTGCGGGACCAGCAGTGACCTAAGCACACCTGTTTGAGTGGATCAATAGAACCTGAAGGCAGAAGTGACAGAGCTGGAGAGTGAGTGGGAAGTAAGGAAATGGAGACAGAAAGTATGGACAGATTGAGTTTTCTAGAAATCTGGCAGTGAAGGGGGAGAGAGAGATGGGGCTGGAGGGAATGCGGTGGGAATTGTTTTCTTAGGGATGGAGTCCTGAGCACACTTAGGATGGGAAGGCTTCAGCAGAGAGGAAATGACGGAATATGTGTAGCATATGTAAGAGAGAAGTGGGGATGGGATCCGAAGGGCACAGGGGACAATCATGTTCAGATTGGAGCAGGGGTGGCTTCTCCACAGTGGGAAGGAGGACAGCGTGGAGCCGGTCGGATGGGTTTGGAATCAGGGGGACCAGAGGATTCCCCCTTGTGGCTTTGTTTTCAGTGCAGGGCAGGAGGAGAGACAGCAGCTCGGAGGAGGGGCTGGGAGAATTGGAGGGTGTGGAAAATGGAGAAGGTTGCAAATTGCCATCCTGGCACTTGATGTTTTAGAGGAGAAGCCTGCCTTCTGCCCTGTCTGGTTCCTTTTAGTTTCAACTCCCTGAGCCTTAGTCATTCCAAGGCTCAAGTACGATGATGCACATTTTATCACCCGCACAGTGCACGATGCAAGCAAGCTCACACTCCATCTGTCACCCATCTTCCCTCCCTCTGTGCCACGCCTTGGGTGGCCAGGGAAGAACTTGGGAAAGCGGGTTTACATTGCTCTCATTTCTCTGGAAGCTTCTGAGAGTTCTGGCTGTACTGATCTGTGCACTTTCTCTCTCCCAGGCCAAAACTGCACATTCCAGCTGCAGGGTCCCAATGGGACAGTTGAGAGCCCAGGGTTCCCGTATGGCTACCCCAATTATGCCAACTGCACGTGGACCATCACGGCGGAGGACCAGCACAGGATCCAGCTCGTGTTCCAGTCCTTCGCCCTGGAGGAGGACTTTGACGTCCTGTCGGTGTTTGATGGCCCGCCCCAGCCGGAGAACCTGCGAACCAGGTACCCGCTGCCCTCATCCCCACAGCCACCGGCTGGGCCTGAGAGCCAAGCTCACTTGCCAGCTCTTATGGGGTCTGCCCTCAATTCCTAGGCTTTCTTTACATTTCTAAATACCTTTCTCCAGATTAAAAGCGCCCAGTAGGCAAGACTGATGGGTTGTATACTTGGGAAGATAAGATAGAAGATACAAAGGGTTTCAGAGAAATTTGAGTCTTTCTATTAAGACTGATTTCACACAGATTGGTGTGTATGTGTGTATATCTATTGGTGTATATTCTTTGCACACATGGAAATCTGTTTTGTCCCCTTAGACCCAGCATATATGTGTTGTAGGCTAATTGTAACTATGTCTCTTACATCCTGTACTTGAAAACCATCGAGTTGGATTGTTGGAATTTGCCTTGTGTTTGCATGGCTTTGACTGTGGGCATAGAATGGGGAGTTTGGGGCAAAATCTCATCCTAATTATTGGAAGAGAAAACTATGGAGAGCACTTTCCTGCCCCTCCTCCCCATCCCCGAGCTGGCTCCCAAGGGGGGAGAGTTCACATTGAGGAAGGAGACAGAAAGGGATGCTTGTGTAGACAGGGCAGCTTTGTCTGGGATGAAGGTCAAGGCCCAAGAATCCTAGCTCTCCAGGTTTTGCTGACCTGGTGGCCTGCTGTGCTCTGTGGCATGGTTCTGTCAGCCAGGCTCTGGGCTCCCCAGGGAGCCAAAGGGTTAGTGGTTTCCATCAAGCCCTGGGGAGCTTGGGGTGCTAATGAATGGAACGGTAATGATTGGTTTCTTGGCAAGTCCTTTAACTCTCAAGGTTTTGTTTAAAGATGCTTCTGTGCCCCTGGTTACTGACAGCGTGCAAGGGTCACAAACAACATTTATAAGGCAGTGCCAGTCCTCTTCTCTCCCACCCCCTGGCCTCTCAGGACAGTGCAGAGGTGAGGCTGCCAAGCCTGCAGCAGGAGAGGGGGCAGCTGATCAGTAGTTGATTAGTAGTTTCTCTTGGACAAACCTGAGCTTAGCCATCTTGGCTTGACATTCAGCAGCTTTGGCACAGAGTAGGTCTTCAGTGAAAATTCAGGGAAGAGACAGGAATCCTCTTTACTTATTCATTCCACAAATATTTCAAGAACACCTCTTATGTTCCAGACACTGGCCTGGGTGCAGGGGATGCAGCAGCAAGCAAATCTAAGCCACTGTCTCCATTGAGGCTACATGCTGATGGAGGAGACAGGCATCGACCTGAATATGTGAGTTTAGAGTTCAAGGACACTGGGACTAGAGATAAAAAAAAAAATTGGGAGACTCCCAGCGTAACACTACGAGACTGGACAAGGTTGCAAGGGAGCGAGTCCTCACTGTCAGATGCTGAGCTCAGGTGACACCATGTGGGGGCACCTGTGTCTACTTTTGATGAACGTTGAATGGCGTTGAAAGATAAAAGGCTAATGGGGTCCTTGGTCGGGGTGTGGACAGCTGGAGGCGGACTCCACTTCTGCCAGATTGAGTTGTTCTGGCTTTCCTTACTCTCACGTCCACAGGGGTGTGGTCAAATCTGTTTTCTGACGTTGGGTTTGCTCACCCTGAGAGTGAAGGGCAGAAGACCCACTGGAGGTGCAGGGACTGCTCTGGTCCAGAAGGGCAGGGAGGTGATGCTGGTAGGGGGGAGGCCCTGGATGTGTGTCTGGCCCCAACACAGCCCATTCTGGCCAACCAGCCATGTTTGAGGAGGAGGCTCCCAGGGTTTGCACCCTCACTACGTCATCCCTGCTTGGGTTCTCCCTTCCTGTCACCTTCCCGATCTGCTCATCTCAGTTCATTTCAGGACCTGGGGGCATGCAGGCTTGGCAGAGGGGAAGGGCTGGAAAGAGAGCCGTGTCTCTTAGGGGCCCCACAGCCAGAGGACCTCACCCCTTGGAGGACTGTAAGAGGAAGTGACCCCAGAGGGCAGCCCTAATAGCAGGAAAGAGTGTAATATGCACTTCTGGAAGGTTTTGGAATGGATCTCCTTTAGGGGTGGGAGGTGACAGCAAGTGTGTGTTTGGTGGGGACTCTTGGGTCCTTGTGCATTGTTTTCATGATTTTGCATAGTTACTGGGTTTTCTTCTTATTCATGAATCCATTTCTATCTATATGTATGTCCAAGAAATCATCCATTTTATGGAGATTGTCAAGGGTCTGAACCTAGATTCACACACGGTTTCCCATTCGATGGTGTCCGGCAGCACACCTTCTTTCTCGCCTCTGCTCCTGTGTGTTTGTGTTTTCTTTCTTTTTACTCAATTAGTCTTGTCAGAAGTTTGCTTATTTTATTGGTCTTTTTAACATTCCACCTGTAGGGCTATCAATTTTATTCTTTCTCTGTTCTCTGATTCATTTCTGCTTTTATCTTTATTCATTCATTTCCTCCTTCTTACCTTAGGCTAATGTTGCTCTTTTGCTGAATTAGTTTCATTATTTCTTGTTTGATAATAAAAACATTAAGAGATTTTCCCCTAAGTATAACTTTGACCATATCCCATAAATTTTGATGGATGATCGTTAATTTAGGAAGAGTCTCTAATTGTGGTTTTGTGCCTTTTTTGACTCTGGGGATTTTTTTCCCTCAGATTTGCCAGTAATATTTTTTATCTATTATCTAGTTGTATTACATTATGATCAGAATGATCAGATGATGATTTACCTAGGAGAATTTGTTGACTTTTTTCCCCACAGCACAAGATCATTTTTTTCCTAAGTGTTGTATGAGTATTTGAAAGAACATATGTGAAAAATTCATGTTATTAACATTATGCAGTTTTTCTAATTTCTTATTGTCTGAATGATGTTTTTCAAGGATAAGCAATGCATTGTTTTCACATTTTTGCCATTGTTCTTATCAATTTCCCCTTTTATCTGTAAGTTTTTACTTTATATATTTTGGTGCTCTACTCTTCAGCATGTATGTTTAAACATTAGATCTGAAGGGTAAATTTGGTTTTTTTTTTCCAATATAAAAGTTATCTTTATTTCCCCAATTTTTTTTTGTCTTAAATTCTACTTTGATGCTAATACAATCCCCTTCATTTTTGTTTTAGGTTTGCATTTATTGGGTCCTCCTCTTTCCCAATTCCTCTGTTTTTTAATATTTCTGCCATTGTTTTAGGTATATCTCTTAGTACATAATGTCATTGGATTCTTATTTTAAAACCTTTGCTGAGAGAGGCGCCTGGGTGGCTCAGTCGGTAAAGCATCCGGCTTCAGCTCAGGTCATGATCTCACAGTTTGTGGGTTTGAGCCCTGCGTCAGGCTCTGTGCTGACAGCTAGCTCAGAACCTGGAGTCTGCTTCAGAGTCTGTGTCTCACTCTCTCTCTGACCCTCTCCTGCTCACATTGTCTCTCTCTCTCTCAAAAATAAATAAAAAACATTAAAAAATAAAAAACAAACCCTTTACTGAGAGTCTTTATTCTTTAATGGGAAAGCTTAATCTACTCATATTTTTTGGTGATAACCTATACGTCTGCTCTAGTGTAATACTTTATGCTTTTTGTTTTTAAGTTTTCTCACTATGATTTCCTTTCCTCTTTCTTTAAAAAAATTTTTTTAGGTTTATTTATTTATTTTGAGAGAGAGCAAGAGTGCTTGAGCAAGCAGGGGAGGGGCAGAGAGAGAGGGAGAGAGAGAATCCTAAGCAGGCCCTGTGCTGTCAGCATGGAGCCAGATGTGGGGCTCAGTCCCACGAGCCATGAAATCATAACCTGAGCTGAAACCAAGAGTCTGACATGTAACCGGCTGAGACACTCAGGTGCCCCATTCTTTTCTCTACGTTCAAGAGCAAGTTTTCTTTGCCTTTTCTGTGATTTTGATTCAACTAGCGGTTAAATTACTTCTTCAGAACACATTTTAAGGTGTATATCTCTGTCAATATCTTGTCTGGCGAGCCTTTTTATTTAATTGGGTCTTACTGGCACTGCATCTTGTAGAAATTCCTTAGTGTTTGTCGGAGGTAGATGCCTGCTTCTTTTTCCTACTTTCCAGAATGGACATTTATATTGGCTCTTTTTAATATGCCTTTGATTATTTCCATGAGAACTTAGGGGATCAGATTAAAGGAGAGTTTATTGACATGTTGGCTTGGCTTGAACTGGAAATTTCTCTTTACATTTGTATTCATTTGGATGCTGTTGTTTTCAAAAAAATTTTTAATGTTTATTTATTTTTGAAAAAGAGAGACTGAGCACAAGCTGGGGAGAGGTAGAGAGAGAGAGGGAGACACAGAATCTGAAGCAGGCTCCAGGTTCTGAGCTGTCAGCACAGAGCCTGATGCAGGGCTTGAACCCACAAACCACAAGATCATGATCTTAGCTGAAGTCAGACACTTAAGCAACTGAGCCACCCAGGGACCCCGAATGATTTTTTATTTTATTTTGGATTACTCCCTGCTAATATATAGAAATACAACTGGTTTTTATATGTTGGTCTTGGGTCCCGTGACTGTGCTGAACTTATTAATAGTTCTGATGAAATTTTTATCTGCGAATAAATATTTTAGTTTTTCTTTTACAATCTAGATGTCTATATTTATTTTTTGCTTAATTGCACTGGATAGTATCTTACAGTACAATCTTGGCTAGAGGTGGTAGGACTGGACATCCTTGCCTTGCTTCTGACCTTAAAACATTCAGTCTTTCACTGTTAAGTATGATGTTAGCTACAGGTGTGTGCTAGATGCCCTTCAAGTGAAGGTGTTTTTGTAAAGTTTGTTTATTTTGAGAGACAGAGATAGAGAGAGAGAGAGAGAGAGAGAGAGAGAGAGTGAGAGATAGAGCAGGGGAGGGACAGAGAGAGGGAGAGAGAGAACTCAAGCAGGGTCTGTACTGTCAGCACAGAGCACAAAATGGGGCATGATCCCATGAACCATGAGATCATGGCCTGAGCTGAAATCAAGAGTCAGACCCTTAACTGACTGAGCCACCCAGGTGCCCCCCAAATGAAGGTTTTAAGCAGAAGATTCTGGCACAGTGTGGCTGCATTGGGGAAAATACACTGGATTGGGGGCCAGGTTGGTGACTGCCAGGCTAGGCAGGAGACCGTGCTGGTCTGGGCTAGATCAATGAAGAGAGAAGACGGCATGGCTCTGTATGATGTTAATGGAAAGGCATTGTCATTGTCCCTGAAGTTAGGGCAGATTTATAAGGACTTGTGGAGTGAAAATAAGAAGAAAGACGTGGAGGATGAGTCCACAGTGTCTGGCTTGGAAGCAGGAAACAAGAGAGATCGGTGTGTGGTGAACTCAAGTCTCCAGGAAATGTGTTCTCATGGCATAGCAGAATCTTTTCTGTATTGATGTTTTCATTTATTCATCTAGTGGAACAGGAAGGCCACCCCCTCGCATGTTGTTTTCCTGTGAAACAGTAGACTAAGGTGGAGACAGGCCTCGATTTATACGCAGGTAGGTTCTATGTTTATTAATGCTGTGATCTGGGCAAGGTTTGGTTTCTCTGAGCCGCACTTATAAAGTGGAAGTCAATTTACTGTGTGGGTGTATGTCAGCCACCTGCTGCAGATCCCGTAGGGCTCCATCAACGTTATTTGCATCCTTCCCTGCCCAGGTCTAGGAAGTCGGACTGCTCTAGAGGGCTTGGTGACTGTCCTGACATTTCACCAGTGGCCCACGCATTAGGCTTTTTAGATCACAGGACTGCAGGTGCACAGACACTGAAGAAGGAATTGGGCTCAGGGCAGTCGCTCACTGTGGGTGGTATCACTGAGCGTGTGGTAGCCCAGCAGCGGGGCAGGACCACCAGGAAACCTCTAGCAGGTTTTTATCTGCCTGCGTAGCTCATGGTTTTCTGCATTCACTGTCTAAAATTTGACAGGCTTAAGTTTTCCAGGTCTGCTGGTCTATGCATTTTTGAACTCATCTCTCTTTTCTTCTCTTACTCCAACACCGATCTTTTTCACTCTATGCGTGCATTCTGGCAAAAGGCTGAAGAGTTATGTTCCCACCACAGCCTCCAACCCCCTTTAAACTCACCTTTCTTCAACTCCTTGCTCATGGGTTGTGTTATGAGCAACAAGCTTCCTTCCTGGTTAGATTCTAAGCTCCTTGAGGCTGAAAGTCGGGCCTTCCATCATGCTTTGCTGTGGCAGAGCCAAGCAGTGAAATGCACCTCTTACTGGTGGAGGACATGAGCTTGAGTTGTAGCTGTTCCTTAGCCGCTGGGCATCCACCACTCACTTTGACTCTTACACTCAGCATCCCTATCTATGAAATGGGTATATCATTATCTGCTTCACAGGTCGGTTGGTGAGGATAAATTAAATAATGTGTGTAAACCACTTTGAGTTGTGATAAGAAATAAACAAAAGGAATACTTGTATAGTTGTAGCAGAAAATCAGAAAACACCATTAAGCAAAAAGACACACAAACACTCCCCCCTTCCCCCAGTAAATGTATAAGTCATATGGTAGAGCAGTGATTCTCAACCCTCAGGG
This sequence comes from Suricata suricatta, assembly GCF_006229205.1. NCBI lineage: Eukaryota > Metazoa > Chordata > Mammalia > Carnivora > Herpestidae > Suricata > Suricata suricatta. The sequence goes on from NC_043707.1 coordinate 116,530,081, forward strand.
GACATCTGGTAATGTCTGGAGACATTTGGGTGTCACAGCTGGAGACGGGGCTATGGCATCTGGTGGGTCAAGGCCAGAGATGCTGCTAAACATCCTGCCATCCCAAGGACAGCCCCCAGGACAAAGGCCAGGAATGCTGAGGTTGAGAAATCCTGATGCAGGTGATGGAGGAGTCCAGCCCTTTGGCATCAGACATACTTAGGTTCTAATCTTATTTCAGTGTCAGGGATGTTGGACAAGTGAAACAACCCATCTGAGTCGGAGCCTCAGTTTCCTCCCCTGCAAAATGGGGAGCTTTCAGTGGTGTTCTGTGCCAACAGCTGCACCTGGCATTGTTAATGAAGAGGTGCCAGTTGACACACTGCGCATGGCTCGTTCTGCATGCAGATGCCATTCATCTCCCAGCGACTCCTTTCTGTACCAGAAGTTCAGAGCCATCTTCTTGAAAGCATCTCACATTTCATCTAGAGCTATTCACAAGCAGCACCATCCCAGGGTGCCAGAAGGCAGCGTCTGGCTGCTTGAAATTAAATTTACAATAGAAGCTGATCAGATTCTTCTCATAATGGATCAGGGTGGGAAGCGAGAGTAGAAGCTGGTCTTGAAAGCCAGGGAGCCTGTAGGAGTTTGGAAATTAGCAAGAAAAGAACAAAGAGCCTTCCAGATAATGCAGCGTCAGCTCTGCCCAGATGAATTACTGCAACAATCCCCACATCTCTGCTTTGGCACAATTAGATGGCCTTTCCATGCTGGCAAACATCTTATTGCATTGCAGTTTTAATGTGGGATGAAGTTTTCTAATGAAACGCGAGCAGACATAATCTACGGAGACATTGCTAATAAAGAGCATCACTGTGTATTGGAGGGTTTATAGAGCACTGGTGATGACTGCACCAGTTAAGCACAGCTAAGCATCCCTTAATTTAGACATTTGGGCTCAAGTTATGGGAAACACTACAACTCGTTCTCATTCCCTCAATTACTGGCAATACGCATTCTGTCATCTGCCTAAGGTGGAAATGCAATTTAAGTCATTCGGGGCTGGTTGCAGATTTCACTCAACTGGCATTAGACACCTGTTTGGAAGTTGTAAAAAATCCACAAATTTGCCAGATTTATTGTCTTCTTATAAATATGTATCACAGCAGAGGCCCCTGAAGGACCTGTCTTGTTTGGATTCCTTAAAAAGTATTCCTTGCACATCAGTAGGGCTGTCCTTGGAGATTCTTCTCCCCAGAGCACATTGAGAATGTGCTCTTGTGTGTGGGAAGCGACTGGAAGGGCCCATGGGGAGGAGGGAGCATCCTTTCTGTACATGACTGAAACAGGGGGAGGATGCTGGAAAGGGGAAAGAAGAAATGGTGAGGCTGAACACCTCTCACGGGCCAGCCGCCATGCAAGACGCTCTCATTCATTCCATTTATTCAACTTTATGGAATGCCTACCAGCAACGCCAAGTGCTGGGGATACAGCAGTTCACAACACAGCCTCTGCTTCCAAGGAACCTCCAATGTCTTTAGGAAGACAGAGGCAATGCTAGTCCAGGATGCTACACGCTGTGACTGGGGAAGCTGGTAGCCTCGAGGGAGCTCTTTGTAGATGCTGATCTATTGGCCTGGAATGCCCTCCCTCCATCTGCCCCTTGGCTTAGTTATTGGTTACTCGTTCTTCAAACCTCATCTCACTTGTCAGTTCCTCATTCAGAGACTCCTTGGAGACACCCCTACTTCTCAACCTGGTCAGATCCTCCTATGATTACCCTCTTCAGTTTCATGGTTTCACATGTGCATATGTGTGATTATTTGATTTATGCCCATCTCTCCTACACTCCTTGACTGCAGAGACTGTTTCTATTTGATTCTCCAATGTATCTCCAGAGCCTGGCCTATAGAAGGTGCTCAACAAATATTCAGGGAATGAATGAATGATTGCTCTCTGGAGGAAGGACATGGAGAGGGGGATGGGGACAGTGTTTTGAACCAAGGGAATAGCATGTGTAGAGATCCAGGTAAAACCAAGAGATGGAGAGGTGCAGGCTGACAGTGGGTTGATCCTGGGGGTGTTGGAGTGCAGAGCTAGGGGTGTGGTCAGGCCAGATCACCAGGGGCCCCATATGCCATGCCAGGGAACTTGTCATGTATTCTAAGGGAAGTGGGGACACCCCAAAAGGATCTAAACAGGGATTTCATGCGTAATCTGATCATTCCGCAGCACCCCCATGAACAAGCAGTGTTCATTTTCACTGCAGGAGTTAGGTAAGCATCTGAGGTCTCTGAGCTACCAGGGGTTTAAAGGAGGAGTGGACCAGGGGTCTCCTGGAGCCACAAAGAAACGAGGCACTTTTCCCCCACACGCAAATGCTTTCTTATTACATTGGATTCATTTCATTTCCTTTTAAAAAATTTATTCCGCTTTCCTTTTAAAGCAGTTTCTTTAAAATAGTGAAAGTAATAAGCATTCACTACTTTAGAAAAGTCAAGCATTCCAGCAGTGTAGAGAGTAAAACAAGGTAAGTGCCTCCTTTAGCAGGCCCTTGTCCCATCTCTCCTCCCAGGAGGTAACCCCTGTTAACAGTTTGGTGTGTGTCCAATTTCTTTTTAAATAAAGATTCATTAAACTGCCCGTGAGGCTTATTGGGACATCCATCAGCCCTTTAAAAATTGTTCTGATGAATTAAGTGTAAACTAATTAGAAACATGGATTCAATTACCCTAGAAACACACAAGGGCTTAATAATTAATAGGAAGAGGGCTTGAGGCCAAAGGCATTATGGATTTTATCAAACCCCTAACATCTGAAAAGTAAATATGTTTGATTCACCCTAAATGCTTGCAGAGTTGCCATCCGAAGGCAAACCTGTTGGTAGAACCTTTGTACTTAATTAGGAAAGTTATCTGTGATTAGTAAGGAAGTGTGTGGAGGCCAAGGCCTGCTGCATATTGCTGAGGAGGGCTGCCCGGGGCAGGGCAGCCTGTCTTTCTGAGTTCCTGGAATCATCTTTGTTCATGATCTCTCACCAGGCAAGCTTTGGGGGTCCATTGAAGTGTCTGGTGAATTCGCTGAACATTCCTAGGGGTCCAGAGTACCTGGGAAGAAATACTAGGCCGAGAAACACTGCAGGATTTGCGGGGGGCCTTCCATTTACCCCTTTGGGACTATGAGCTATGCCACCTTAGATGGATTTGGAGGAGAGCTGGGGTGTTGGCATAAATATTTACCTGTTGTGCCAGGTGTTTTATATGCCATATCTCACTTAATCTGCAATTTCCCCAGAGGTAAGACTTATTGCCTCCATTTTTATCACTAAAGAAACTGAGTCTCAAAGAGGCTACATGCCTTGGGGCGGCTGTGTTCAAATTCCTAGATCTGCTTGACAGCCAACTACCCCAGGGTTGAAGTGGGGGGAGCAGGGTCTGCCTGGCTTGAGGCTCAGGAAACCAACTGCAGTGACCCATGGGGCAGCCATGTGCTCCATCACCTGATGCCAAAGGGTGGGTTTGGACAGACATGGTAGGGGGAGGGGTTGGCAGCAGGTGATATATAAAGCCAGGTGGGCAGCAGTGTCGGTGTCCTGAGCAATCTTCTCATTCACAGTAGGACCCTGTGTTTCAAGGTTAAAGTCAGTTTTTGTGGCAAAGCTTCACCTAGCTTGTCCGCCAAGTCTGCTATTTAATGGCAGCCAACATTTAAGGTCCCGTAGAGCATGAGTCTCGTGCCAAAAGGCTGCACTACCTCACTGCTCCTCAATACTGGTTCTGACCCCTGGGATACCAGGTGTTGGTCAAAGACGAGACCTTGCCCCAGAATGGAGGTGGCCTCCCTTTGACCCTCATCTGCCCCTTTCTTGCAAGTGATGACTGTCAGGGGTGTTGCTGAGTTAGGAAAATGCCTCCTGGTTTATCCTCAACTCTTATTACCTGAACTTTTAGGGCAATAGAAACCACTGTGCAAGGACCCTGGTAACCCAGGATACTGTTCTCAGGGTAGAGGCAAGTTTGGACATGTAATTCCAGCCTTTACTCTGTTCGTCAGTAGCAATGGTATCCTAAAAATCCACCTCCCAAGTACTGACTTCTTTGATCCCTTGGAATTAAAATGAATATAAAAGAAATCCAATTGTCAGCTTTTACATGAACCAAGAGCCAAGCTATTGCTTCCTGGTATGGGTCTGAACTGCCACAGGATGTGGTGCCCAGAGCCAGGTGTGGGACAAGGAGACCCAGGTTCTGTTGAGCGTGGTTCCTGGCTTGCTTGTGATCTGCACCAAGTCTGTCCCTTCTCGGGCTCGGCAGCCTCTTCCTGACTTATCAGTTGAGGGTATAAGTCCAGAAAAAGTCCAAAGCTTCTTCCTGCTCTGAAATTGTGTGATTGAGTGATACTGGAAATGTCTGGAGAAGGACTATAAAATACTCCCGATCTTCTTGGATTATGTCTGTCCTACTCAGGTACTGCTCCAGGCTCTCTGAGCAATTCCATCATTTGTCTTTGGCATCAGGGTTTCTTTTCTCATGGCCTGTTAAGCAGTGTGGCACAGAAGGCTCACTGTCCACCATTGTTCTTGTTCTCTTTCCACAGTGCAGAGTTGTCTGTGGGAAGCAGTTGCTGAACCAGGGACAGTATTTCCCAGCCTCCTCTGCATCCAGGTGCACCTGTGTGGCTTAGTGGTCAACAGAAAGTGGATAGAACTAATGTATATCCCTCCCAGGCCTGGCCCAGGAAAGCTCCCCTGTGATCTTGTGTTCTCACCTCTTCTCTGGAGACAGGAGATGCCCGCATGACTATATGAAGTGGGACTTACCACCAGCTACTGATTGAGAAACAAACTTGTATACAAGCTTAGATCTCTGAGAATCCAAGGTTTATCTGTCACCGTAGCCAGTGTGTTCTGAGCCATTGCAACCTCTGAGTCTGCCACTATGGAATTTACTTTAGAACCTAGAGGTAGGTGAGGATTCTAGAGAGCAGAATCCATGAGCTTTCCAGAATTGACATTTGGTCTTGTTTGCTTTTGGGGAGATGAAGCTCCTGGACAGTCTGGCCTCAGTGCCTAAAAATTAGGCCGTGGATACATAGTTGAGATATTTTTTAAAGCCATTTGTTCATGTTCCTGACTTTTGCTGGATTCCTCTTGGCACCACGTGGCTCTGGGTGTAGTCCTCACCCCTGTCCCATCTCCTGGGGCCCCAGCTGAGAACACATTGTGGTGTGGCTGTAAGAAGAGAGGCTTTGGAGCCAGCCTGCCTGGATTCATGTCCTTGCTCTGCCTCTTACAAGCTGTGGGACTTTGAGGAAGTCATTCCTGAGTCTCTGTGCCTATGCCCACAAAGTCGGAATTCTAGCAGCACCTACCTTGTAGGAAGCTCTCCTTGTAGGGAAGATGCTGGACACATGGTGAGCACTCCATAGATATTTGTTGTCTTGTCATTATTGTCCCATCCAAAGCTCCAGTGCCATCACCCTCGTCCACCCCCATTACCTCTTGCCTTGGTTATCACAGCAGCCTCCTGCCTGCTCTCCTTGCCAATGCCTTTGCTGTCTTCAGTCTATCCTTAATACCGGAGCTAGAGGGATCTCTTATTTTTTTAAATTTATTTTATCATTTTATTACTATTATTTATTTATTTACTTATTTTATTTTTAAAGAATAATCTTTTAACAATAATATATAGAAAGAAATAGTTTTAGATTTACACAATAGTTGTGGAGATGGTACAGAGAGTTTCTGGACACGGCTCACCGAGATTTCCTTATTGTTAACATCTCACATTTGTGTGGTACATTTGTCACAGTAATGACCCCAAACTGATTTATTATTCTTAACCTAAGCCCATATTTTATTTGGGTTTCCTTAGTTTTGTCCTAAAACGCCCCTGTGATCTTGTGTTCCCACCCCTTCTGTTCCAGGATCTCACCTAAGACACTTTAGGTCCTTAGGTCTTCTTAGGTTCCTTTCAGCTGTGACAGTTTCTCTGACTCACCTTGTTTTGGCCTTGTGTAGAATGTCCTTCAGTTGGGATTTGTCTGATGTTTTTCTCATGATTAGCTGGGGTCCTGTACCACTGAAAGGAAGACCATGTTTTCATCACATCACATCAAGGGTACCTACAATCAACATGACATGTCCCTGTTGTTGTTGACCTTGATGACCTGGCTAAGGTCCTGTATGGTAACTTCTCCACTCCAAAGTGGAGTCTCCCGAGGGGAGACTAGGTGGCTCAGTCGGTTGGGCACCTGACTTTTGATTTCAGCTTAGGTCTTGATCTCACAGTTTGTGAGTTCGAGGGCTTCATTGGGCTCTGCACTGACAGTCCAGAGCCTGCTTGGGATTCTCTCTCATCCTCTCTCTCTGCCCCTCCCCCCAAAATAAATAAATAAACTTAAAACCAAAATAAAGTTACTCCCCTCTCCATACTGTCCTCTTGGAAGGAAGTCACTGTGTGTATTCCACACCTAAGGAGTAGAGGGTTGTGCTTCATCTTGAGGGCAAAGTCTCTACATAAACTGCTTGAAATTCTCCTGCATGAGAGATCTGTCTAGTCTCTTCCATTTATTAATGTGTTTATATCAGTATGGATCCATAGATATTTACTTTATACTCTGGATTATAATCCAATACTGTTTATTTTGTTGCTCACATTGTTTTAGACGTGGCCATTGGGAACTCCCCTAGTTTAAAAGGTCCTCCTTTCTCCTTTGACATTTCCCATCATTGTCAGTTTTTATTACTGATATTGGTGGTGATGCTGGCTCATCAATGCTCTTTGGAGAAATGAGCTTGCGTCTCTTTGATTGAAAATCGTATTAGAACCCAAGCTCTGGCTCTGCGTGTGCTCATTGCTCTTGGGGCATCACTGCTTCCAGACCCCGTTTGCTTACAAAGCAAGGAACTCTCTGTGTATACATGAACCCACATATATACACATCTATCTATAAATATTTTTATGTGTATCCATCTGTGTCTCTGTTAAGCTGAATGTGAGTTCATGCTGATATTTCCAACTCTAATCCAGTACCACCTGGATCATTCTAGCCTCATTCCCTTGCTTATCTGGAACCTCCTACTCCAACAGTGAGACACCTGGCTGCCACCACCTGCCATGCATTTACTGAATTGTTCAATTGTGGGATGCGTGAATCGCGGTACCAGAACTGGTAACCTGTACCCCCGTGGGAAACGACTTTTTCAAACTAGAGCACAGTGATTACACCCAGTTCCTCTTTGCCTTCACGATCACAGATTTCACTTGTCTTCAAAAGTTACTTAGGTGAGCGCTATGAAGAAAATACACTTCAGGGGACACCTGAGTGGCTCATTCAGTTCATCATCAGACTCTTGATCTCTGCTCAGGTTTGTAGGTTCAGGTCCTGTATCAGGCTCTGTGCTGACAGTGTGGAGTGTGCTTGTGATTTTGTCTCTCTGTCCCTATCCTGCTTGTTTTCTCCTCTCTCTCTCTCTCTCTCTCTCTCTCTCTCTCTCTCTCAAAATAAATAAATAATGATTAAAAAATGTAAAAGAAAATACACATCAGGGCAATAGTGTGAAGGGTAAGGGGTGAGATTTTAATAGAGTGGCCAAAGAAGCCATATCACTGAAAAGGGGACTTGTGTAGAAACCTGGAGCAAAGTGAGTTTGGAGTCTCCACCAGTCTTCAGGTGGCTGTGGGCCACATGTTTCATTGGAGTGTATGTCTTCCATGTGCTTCTTTCTCAGGGCCCAGCTGATTTTATTAAGGAAATTAAAGGGAGAGGAAACATACTTATCAGTGACTTCAGGTTATGTGAAAGACACTCAGGCACACGAATGGCACCTGTCCTTCAAGACCTGCCGCTGACCAGGGTCTCCAGGGCACAGTGAGAAAAGCAATGGAGGCAGTGGGGAGTGGTCTGGCTGGTGAAGTCAGAGAAGTGATTTCTGATCTCATGATTACCCCAAGCATCGTGGAGGCTGGCAATGCCATGTCTTCCATCCCAGCCAAGGAAGAAAGTGTCTGCATGAGGTTTCTACTGGCGAGCTCCTCTGCAACTGGCATGGTCTTCCTCTGTACTTCCTGGGTTCCATCCTTCCCCACCCCTTTGCCTCTTTCAATAGCACTGGAAGCCTCATTAGGAAGGAAATCAACACATTTGGCTCCAGCTTCCCAGTTTGATTATTTGTCCCTAAAGGCTCTCAACTAGTGGCTTTGTGATGTCCTGGCCAATCGGTAGAGGCATATCCAATTTCTGTCTTCTCCAGCATCCTACAGCCACCCATCAGAGACAAGGTGGGTCTTAGACGTCCATAACCCTATAAAGCAAAGGGGAGAGGTGACACCTTCCAGCTGCATTAGTTCAGCTGTATTTTAGTCATAGTAGGAATTCATCGCTGTCTCTAGATGAACTCAGAAAGCTAGAAAGCTATCAAGGCCCTTGGTAAATGGGGGAGTTGAAGACAAGAAGAGTCCCTGCAGACCAAGGCAGGTGTGGAAATATCCACCAGCTGCAAGGCCCTGCTCTCTGAGTGCTCAGTGCCACTCCTCCCACTCCATGGGATTGCTTAAGTTTCTCAAACACATTGTGTTATTTGCTTTACCCAGTTATCCAGTACCGGCCTTCTCTTTGGTCTGGATTTGTCGAGGAGACAGCTGAAATTCCAAATGGTGAATCAATGGTGAATAATAATAGATGACTGAGTTCTCAGTGTTTTCTACCTGCTCTGACAGTGCCTTCCAGCCATGTAGACAGAGGGTCCAATGAGGGACAGGACAGGGGCAACCTGGACACAGAACCATTGATCCTAAAGGACATGGAGGGATGAGAGGGAACCTTCTAGAGATAGGATTCTTCTTCCACAGTCCACCCCTTCCTCCATATTGGAATTTGCCTCCACTTGGGCAAAAAGGAGAGGAGAATGAAGTTATTGCCTTCCCTCTGCTGTGCTCTTCCTTCAGTGTTGAACTAGGTAAAGACCTCGACATGGCAAAGGCCTTGTAGAACCCCAAAGGAGTGGGTTCCTTCTATTTTGGAGTACATAGAAGAGTAAAGATTTTCTTTAATTAGATAGTGCCGGATAGATTTAATTAAAGCTTCAAACCTGCAATTTTCTTTGTTTGATTGATCAGTTGGTGCTGATTGCCTGGAGTAATTACGAAGGGGGAGGTGGCGTTTTCAACGTCTGGTGGCGATAAAGAAGCAGACTGAGTCAGCTCCTGGGTGCCTGGCAGTTGGGGTGAATTCTGAAAAGGTTTAAATTGCATGAATGTTTGTTAGTTGTGGCCAAATGAAAAATAAGGTGTCTAAATTACACTTTTGTCTAAATCGTGCTCCTGCCTGATGTGCTTCTGTAGAAAAGTTCCCTTTTACCTCCTTTCTCCAAATGTAATCACGCCCCTGAGACCGGGCTAGGTATTCTGTTATTTTTGTCTTTCTTTTGTGAAATAATTGAGACATATTGTTGGGAGTGTCTCAGAGAGGCCTCTTTTAAATTGCTGGAGTCCATGGAGGGTCAGGCCTGAAAGACAGCCTCCCATAAGCTCAAGGGAGCTCAAGGAGTTTTGAAGTCAGGTAGCCCTGGGTTTGAATCCTAGCTCTGTGACCTTGAGCAGGTACCTTCTCTTGTTCCTCAGCTACAGAGAGGAGAGTGGTGGAACGGATCCAGTGAGCCTGTGTTTGTATATCTACTGTCTGGCCTGCCATGGGCTCCCCCTGGATGTCTGTCACTCCCCCTTCCTGCCTCACTGAGGTCCCCAGCAGGACAGAAGCTCGGTGAGCTCCAGAGACCAGAGCTGTCTTGCCCACCATTACAAAATGACCCCTGGTGTGGCAGCCACAGCTTGGCACATGGCATTTCTCAGCAACTACTTGTCCAGTGGTGACTAAATGATTGAGTACTCTGTGCATTCAGGTACCCCCCCCCGCCCCCTCCAAAGTATAGGGTGAATGAGGTGGCCCCATTCATGAAGGCCAGAGGGGGCTCGGTCCCCACTGGACACAGCATCAACAGCAAGGCAGGATCTGCTCTTTGAAAGCTTTGGGGTGGGGTGGGGTGGGGGAAGAAACTGTTCTGTTTCCTTCTGAACTGGTCAGACCATCCCAGGAGATGGAGTCTACTTGTCAGTCATATACTGGAGGGGCATGAAAGGGTGACTGTCAAGACTGTGGCAGCACAGAAACATGTTTGAATTAAAAAAAAACACACATATACAAACAAAGCAGGATAGGGCGCCTGGGTGGCTCAGTCAATGAAGCGTTCGACTCTTGGTTTTGGCTCAGGTCACAATCTCATGGTTTGTGAGTTTGAGCCCCATGTTGGGCTCTATGCTGACAGTGTGGTGCCTGCTTGGGATTCTCTCTCCCCCTCCCCTGCTCACTCTCTCTCTCTTTAAAAATACATACATAAACTTTTAAAAAACAACAACAATAAAAACAAAGCAGCTGGGGAATTGCCAGTGCATTCTGTATATCACTAGGTAAGAATGTATATTCGGGCGAGAAACACTGGAAGAAAATGCAGCAGCATTTAATACTTAATACAGGTATTAAGATGGCTGGATTGTGAGTGATTTTTAATCTTTATTTAAAAAATGTTTCTGTCACATAGTTGTGTTATTTTTCCAATAAGAATGCACTTTCAGGGCGCCTAGGTGGCTCAGTCAATTAAGCATCTGACTCTTGATTTCGCCTCAGGTCATGGTCTCGTGGTGGTGAGATCACAGTGGTGAGCCTGGGTCAAGCTCTACACTGAGGAACCTGTTGGGATTCTCTCTCTCCCTCTCTCTGCCCCTTCCCTTCTCTCTCTCTCTCTCTCTCTCTCTCTCTCTCTCTCTCTCTCTCTCAATAAAATGCATTTTCAATGAACACAAAATTAGATGTAAAAGAAAAGCAAAAAGGTTAAGTATGTGGCTTCTGATCCATTCATAGAGGGATAGTGACAGACAGTTCTTCCAAAGGAGAATGGCCGGGATGAAGGGAGATTTAGTTTATGTTGCAAGAGGGAAATTGAAGGACTCTGAGGTGTTTACTTAGAAGAAGGAGACTCTTAGGAGGGATGATGACTGTTGTCAAAGGCCCGGGGAAAGATTCAAGAGCTGACATCAGATGGCCGCACTCAGGCTGTGAAATGAAGTGTCAGGACAGCAAACTTCAAGCCATTTCCAACCCTTGTATCTATCTAGAACTGGGACTCCTTGCTTCCTGCTTCTGGAAGGACCAGTGCAGAAGTTGGCCTTCTAGGGCTGCCCCACTCTGAGCCACAGATGCCCCACCGGAACAGTGGGGGCTGTGATTCTTTAGATCAGTGATTCTCCACTGGGGGACTTTCCTTACTGTTGACCTTGACCCCTGAAGTTGGGGGATTGGCCTCACATTAAATATTCTCGATAGGAGCCAGAGGGGAGGTATATATGCAGTTGAAAAAGCATCTTCAGAATAACTATTGCTTTGATTGGTTTCTATTCAATTTATTTAAAAATTTTAAACATTAAGGAAGAAAGCGATCATCTTGTGTGGATCACAAGTGGCCCCAGGGTTTTAAGAGATTGACAAACAGCAGCCTTAATGGGCACTCTGCAGATTTTAACATGCAGGCAACTAATCTGGTATTTTTGTGGAAGTGTTGACTCAGATTCTCAAGGTCTGGGGTGGGACCCAAGATCCTGCAGTTCCCAGTGAGCTTCTAGGTGATGCCAATGCCCTCTTCTGGCCTACTCAGCATGATCTCTTAAGACCTTCCCGGCAGCTCCTGGGGTCCTGGCTCCCTGGAATGGTAGCATATCAGTTGCTTATGTATCGGTACTTGGCCCATCTTTTATAGAGTCTGTTAAATGAAGAGGAACCAAGTAAGAATAAAGACCTTGGCGTGCATGAATCCAGGCAGGACTTAAGTACTGTGTTTTAGTGGTGATGGAACTAGGCATTCATTGCTCAGATTTACATCTGTACATGTTCATATCTCTGCTCATGACTGTTGATCATTTGCAAATAATGCTCTGTTGTCTTAATCCTACTTTTATGGCTAATGATGTGTTTCATTCCGATCAAGCGTAGACTTTGAGTAAACATACACTTCTCAATATATTTCCCTCTTATCACTACCCAGGACTGTGAGTCATTGAAAGAAATCATGTGTGAGGGAGCAGGATGGAGTCTGGGGCCCATCCCCTAACGGCTGCCTTCTCTGGCTGCTAGCTAAGGGCCTGGCGGGGTGAGCTTGCTCTCCCTCGGATGTGCCTTTCACTGCTGGTTGAGGGAGTCCGTGAGACTTTCTGCATGAATCTCCGTGGGCTTGAGGGAGCTGCTAACATCACTGATCACTGGCCCCTGCAGAGAGGAGTCTCTCATTTCCAGGAATTTATAACGTTTCCCGTTTGATTATTCAGCACCACTCTCCTCTGTCCCCATTCCTGCTCAGCTGCAGACGGCATTGCTCCCCAGATCCCCAGGCCATCCTGCCCCAGCCTGCCTGTGGTGAGGCCTCATCCTTACCAGAGGGTGGCTTGAGGCTTAACATCCTGGGCCCAATGATCTAAGTACCCTGGACACTTAGGTGCCTGCTATACTATAGAGTGCTGACTCCCTGTCTGGTCCCTGTCCTGAGCCCCAGATCTCTAGGCCAGGGTTTGCACTCCACTTGACCGTCTTTAGCCCACTTCTCCCAGCAGTTGGACTGTTTCTGACTCCTGACTACAAGTCAGGCACGGTGCCCAGGGGCCTGCCATTCTCCAGGCTGTGAGTCCCTGAGTCCCTGCATGCCCTAATCCACCAGGCTGGTTGCTGAACCCCAAACTTCGATTCTCTCCCCTCCCTCCCATCCTTTGCTCCTTCCCTCTGCCAGTGCAGAGTGTGTTTTATGGCACTAGCAAGCAGGGAATGCTGAGGGAATGGCAATTCCAAGGCAGAGGGTGGGAAGCAAGAAGGAGCAAGAAGGAGGAGGGTGGGGCCCATCAAAAGCTGGCTTTGGGACAGCAGTTCCTGATGATAAAAATGAACACAGGCAAATATTTATATGTATAGTTATATATGTAATTATTTTATGTCTTATTTGTATATGTGTATGATTTTGTATAAAACACACACACACGCGCGCGCACACACACACACACACACACACACACACATCATGCACCTGTGCCTGGCATTCTTCTAAGCTTGATGCAACATGCCATTGCATGCTCTCACTAACCCCATGAGGTAGGTATTATTGTCTCCATATTATGGATGGAAACTGAAGTGGGCAGTGAAGTGACTGATCACATAGCTAGGAAGTGGCAGAGCTGGGACTTGGACCTAGGCTGTCAGACTTGAGAGATCCAGCTCATGGCCTTAACCTTTGTGTGATATTGTCCCAAGTTCTCAACTTGGGCAGAGTGGGGGTTATGGACCCCTGTGAACGTCTGATCATAGCCTGGACTCTCCCCTCCCCGCTAAATACACACACAGTCATTTAACAATGTGCACTGAACTCTGACGGGTGGACGCAAACACCCCATGGGACCATCTTTGAGCCGTAGAGGCTCCCGCTTTGGAGGCTGTGCATGTGGAGGGCAGTAATAATAACAACAGAAATGTATACCTCATTGAGTATTTACTGTGCTCTGGGCACAGTGCTAAAGGCTTTCTGTGAATTGCCTTGTTACTCCTCACATCAGTTTCAGGGGGAATTATCACCCCCATTATGCAGATGAGAAAGCTGAGGTTTGGAGGTCCAGTCACTATGCTGAGCTCAAACAGCTCGTGAGCCCCACAGATGGACCCAGAGCCGGTGCCCCATGTGCTCTGTACCAGCCCTGCTGAGGGCTGGGTGGTGCCCTTGTACCCACTGGAGAGAAATGGAGATTTGGGGGGAATGGTATCTAACAGGTGCTTCTTGGAGAATTTTGACCCCAGCACAGGCCTGGTGGAGTCCGCTTTGCCTTCGCGGCTTCCGTGCACACCCAGCAGAGTTCCCCCATCTTTGGGAGCAGGAAGACAGTGTGTGGGGAAAAAAGGAATGGTTGGGGAGACTCAGTGCAGAGCTGGGCATGGGAGAAGGAAGAAGGTTTGTTCCAGGAAATCTAGAAGACTCTCAGAGGGAAGCATGTTGTAAAGAGAGGAGGGATGGAGGGAGGCTGTGGGAAATGGGAGGGTTTCCGGGAGTGTTGTTCTCTTGCAGAATAGGGTCTAGGCCTTGGTTTCTGTGCAAGTTTCTGTTGCTCTGTTTCTGCAGAGATTGTAGGTTGTGGGGTCAGAGAACAGGGTCTTAAAGACTGGCAGAAGCAAGGGTGGGGCTGGGGAACATCAAACAGGACAGGCCACAGTGGAGCTGGGTCCAGATGCAGAGATTGGAGGCTGCCCTTGGCCGCCCTGGTCTCTGGGCTGGGCCCTCATGCTCTGTTCTCATGCTCATGGCCCTTCCCCTCGCCCACCTCCCCTGTCCTCGGTGTCCCCATCTTCAGCACAGCCAGCTCAAACATATGTCCTGAAACATGGCCCCAGCAGGACTTCCTGGCTTGGTCATTTTAAAGCATCTACATTAAAGTGACAGTGTCAGAATACACAGGCCACTCTCTTGTTACCAGGTGTGTGTGCCATGGACACCCTTGATCGATGCCACTGACATATGCTACTTGGTAATAAAAATAGCCGAAGGCTTAAGGGTTTATTTTTAGTCTGGGTCCAAAAATGTTGCTGCCTCAAAATGCCACTGCAGAGTCTCAGAGGGCCATGGTGCTTGCTGGGACTTGTCCCCAGCTCCTGGGTCCCAGTGAGGGCCCAGGTCATGGTAGAAGGTGCTCTGGTTGATTGCAGATTCACCAGGGTCAGGAGCTGAGGGAGCTAAGAGCCACAGCTGTCTCGCTGAAGGGGAGGCCAGTGAATTCTCCACAGTAGGGTCTTGTCCTGGTGCTTCACTGGGGGGAGGAGGGTCCCATACCCAGATTCCAAACCAGAGTTGGAGAAGCTCAAAGCAAGTCACCTCCCTCAGCTGAGCCAACCATCCCCTCATTGGGACAACGGGGATGATACTTCGGACTCCTTGAACTGTACCCATCAATGGCAATAATAGTAACAGGTTGTAAGGACTCAGAGAGGAATGTGGGAGCCAGAACTGGAGTGTGAGTGTGCAGTGTTGGGGATGGGTGGCTGTTATGGTAAGTTATGGTGCCCAGTGATCTGTTTCACTTACCTGGGACATATTAATGGCCATTGTGTACTGAGCGCTTACGACGGGCCAGGCACTGCTTTAAGTACTAAACACGTTTTAACTCTTTTAAATCTTACAACAGTGCTGTAAAGGAGGTGATCCCATTCTGCAGATGAGGAAGCTGAGGCACGGGGAGATTAAAAGACGTGCGGTGTTGGGATTTGAATGCAGGCAGTCGGGTCTCTGAGCCCCACTCTGATAATCCGATGTGCAAACACGTAAGTGGTGGCCTTAGGTGCTCAGGAGAAGCCATGGCCTTGTCCTCTGCTGTTAGAGAGCCCTGATGGGTGTCCCGGTCACCCAAGGACAGACAGGTCAGAGTCAGAGGCTGCCTTGCTGTCAGCGGAGAAGGGCCCAGCACAGAGCCTGGTGCGCTGTCAGGCAGGCTTTCTCCACTGTGGCGATGCTGCCACTTGGGGCTGGGGTTCCTCCACATTGTAGGATAGTTAGCAGCATCTCTGGGCTGCCAGCAGCATCCCTTTGCAGAAACCAAACAACGTCTGCAGACATTGCCAAACGTCCCTGGAAGGGCCACAGTCACCCCTGCTGAGGACAGTTGCTGTAGGGGTGAGGAGATGGGAGCTTTGCCTTTGCATCTGTCCCCAGGTCTCCCCCCTACCTACAGGTTACCACCTCTTGTGTGATTAGCGGTCTCTAATTGCTGCAAAAACCTGGCTTTTCCGGCCCCTAGGGATGCAGGGGGAGTGGGGCCTTTGTGCCTCTGATCTTCATGGCAGAAATAGGGGTGGGGGTGGGGCAGGGCACGAAGGTGACGCCAGGCTGCAGTGGGGACCGGAAGGCGACTGGCTTCCAAGCCTTCCTGGCCTTTTTATCCTGCTCCATTAGCAAGATGCATGGCATTTCTGTTACAACGCTTCCACAAAGAATCAATTGAAAAGATAAAAAATATGGCATCTGGAGAGCTTAGAATTAAATTCTTACAAAATACAAAGTGGAAGGGAGAAGAAAAAAATAGAAACAGGGAGCCCCATGACTTGCACAAATCCTACGTTGGCTGGAAGCTGAGAAGCCTGGCTTTGGATGAAAAGGAGCCCCAGGCTGCCTGGGGCGCCCCGGGGCCCGGGGACAGGGGAGAGGGGCCATCCCACCTCTCCTCCCCCACGGCCTCCTCATCCTCAGCCTCCCAGTCCTTCCTCCCTTCCTTGCCATATAGACGCTTTCATTATATAAATAGATTCTTAGTATAGAAAACTCGGAAAATGCAGATTATTATAAAGGAGAATTTTAAAAGTTGGCTGTAATGTTGCTACCGCAAAGAACCACTGATACACCCTACCCCTCGCGCTCATACAGTGAGCTGACCAAAACCATCAATACTGTATGTCCTGTTTTGTAAGTATTTTATCCCCTCCCCCCCTTAATTTGTCCTAGACCAATGGGAGGAGTCCGGCTGAGTCCAGCTTTTCTGCGGTCTCCCAGTCCCTCGCTCTGTCAGCCGCTGAGACACCTGCATTTGCCTCCCAGGCTCTCAGTATTGCAAGGGCAGACAGAGAGAGGGACAGGAACACCCCGGCCCCCCTCCTGTGCTCACAGGCTGGAAAGGGGCACAGGACCACCGATGGCCTGAGGCTTGTCACAGGGTGGTGTCTTTATCAGTAATGACTTCCTGGAAGGACCCGAGCTGGGCTTTTAGAAGAATCAATCAGACTGTCTAGAAGGAGGGACAAGGGAGGATGTTTCGGGTGGGTGTACAGTGGGGTAGCGGTTGGGGAGAGGGGCTGTCCCGGGCACGTTTTGGGGGGGATCTTGGAAGGGAGGCTCAGGACTTACATGAAACAAGCACTCCGTCCTGCTGACCACATTGAGGATGAACAGGTGGTGGAACAGTGGGTGTGAGGAATTGGATTTTCCTGGAGGCACTGATCTGGGCAATGAAGGTGGGCTGATCTGGGCCGGTGAGGGTGGGCTGGAGGGGAAAGGGCTTGAGGGACTCCCTGGAGAACTCCCACCTTCTGCCTCCGCGGTCCTTGGGGCTGCAGCTGTGAGTGGGGCAGCTCTGTTTCAGGGTCTTGCACTGGGCCCCTTGGTCGCCCCTGTGTCTAGGCCACCCTGCTTTTCTCTTTCCTGCAGCCAGGATCATGCCTTCATTGGCCTCTCTAAACCTCCTCTGGTTTCCTGACATCACTGCCCTTCACTTCTCTGCACGGCCAGGGCCAACTTCATGGGCGTGTGAGCTGCGCAGTCACCCAGACTCCTGTGCTTGGAAAGAGCCCATGTTGGCTCAATGCTCTGCTGTCATTGCCTTGAAGTTCCTAATCATTTTTGAATGTGGGGGCCTGGATCTTCATTTTGCATGGGCCCTACATAGTATGCGGCTGGCCCTATGCTCAGTAAAAGGGCTCGTCTCTCACTTTATCAAGGGCTTCACAGAGGCCCCCCTGCCTCCGATCTGCCAGGTTTCCCTCTTTCCCTGAGACCACCCTCTCCCTGGCTCTCAGGTGCATTCCCACTTGGACTGTTCCCCACAGATTGCCCTTCTCTGCACCTCAAATTCAGCCTCTTTCTGCTCCTTCACGTCAGCTTACATATTGGCTGGGTTCTTATCTTTCTTCAAAATTCATTTAAAAAAATCACTATCTTGCACATCTACTTGCTCATCCTTCCCAATGGCCCCACGCTCTCCTCCTTCACTTTCTAATGGCTCCCTGAGAAGTGTCTGCTTCTTTGTAGGCGTCGCTGTCATCTCTGGGGGTCTTACTTCTGATCCCCCTCCTCTACCTGAAGAGCCCTGGGAGGACACAGGGGCCTTTTCTTAGCTCACCCTCCTTGCCCTCCAAGCATCACCTCTCTGGGGCCCTCTTGGACTGATTCTGTACTGGTCTTCACCAGCACATGAATGGAATGGGTTCATTCCAGCTATGCCTGCGGCTTCTAGAAACCCAGGCAGAAGTGATCCAGTGGCAACAACCCGATAGCCCTGCATGGCAGGGAGAGGCAGGGTTGGGGAGGTGGGCACTGGGACTAACACAGATGAGATGGGAGACCAACCAGGTGACAGTCCAAAGGGTGGTGGCTGATGGGGACTCAGACCACAGGGATCTGGGGCAGGAGGATGAGGAAAGTGAGAGATATCCCCCCAGGACCGGATGTGCTTCTGTAATCAGGACAGCAGCTTCTACTTCCTGCATTCACTCATTCATTCATTCATTCATTCTCTTCCCAGTCATTGAGCACCTATCCAAGTCAGGTACTGAGGGTGACCATACTATAATGTGTTAATTATACCGGGCCATGTGGTCCCCTTGGCAGGGGTCAGCAAGGCATTGGGAAAGCAGTGGGGGAACAAAGACACCAATTCCAATTGTTCCCAAATTTAACCTCTAGTAGGAGAAATTAGTAAATAAACAGAGAAAGTGATTACAGCTTTTGATAAGCTTTCTGATGGAAATAAATAGGGTTTGAGAAGAGAGACTGGGAGACTGGTGTGAGTCTTCACAGAAGGGCCCCAGGATCTGAAAAGTAGGGTGGGTACACTAGACAGGAGTGGTGCAAGGCAGAGACACACTTAGCAAAAGGCCCTGAGCCAGGAAGTGGAGGCCTTTACCAGGCACTGAAGGAAGTCTCCCCTTGCCCATGCCAGCCTTCTGGGCATAGCCTTTATTGGTGTCCAGAAATACCTTGACTCCTGGTGATATTGACATGTCACCGAGTACACGAGCCTTCGTGACTCAAGCAGTGCCCAGTCAGGCACACTACTGTGGTCATTGCACATTTCTTCGTGTCCTGAATGGCCCTCCATGCTTCTGTCCCAGGATGGATCTCGAATATGGGATGGGCTTGGAAGCAGGGAGGGACTGGGGCTGGGTTTCACTGCCTGGAACATTCACTGACGAGTGCCCAAGAGGCAGAGGGTCCTAAATGCTGGTTCAGGTTGGGGTCCCCCCAAGGTGGAAAGCAAACTGAGCTCTAGGAAGAGTATAGCATCCAGCTTCCTGCCTGCAAATTGCTGGCAGGGGGTGTGGGGTGTAGTAACAATGCAATTCTGGGCTGAAGTGTGGGAGTAGGGTGCTGTCTTCCGGGAAGGGGGCTGGCCAGAGCATAGCAAGGCCCAATGAGCAGGCCTGAAGGCCAGGTATGTGTGTGTACTGGAAACCAGGGCAGGGCACCCTGTGGGCATGTGACCTCCCAGGACTGCCCCTACCCTCATCCCCACCAACTCACAGACAGGAGGCGGCGTGGCAGTTCTAGCTCCACTTTAGCAAGTATAGCGTCCCTCTGCTGCTGTGGGTCCTTCACATATTTCCATTCGGATCCTACACCCTTGCAGACTGTGGCCTGATAGCAAATCTCTTTCTTTTTCCTTTTTCTTCATGAATTTTGTTTGATAGCTGTAGGAATGTAGAGAATCTGTTTTTATATCATCATCAGCAGTAGCAACAGCGACCCTTTAGTCTATACCAGCATTAAGAGGAAATGAGGATCAGAGAGGGGAAAGGTGCCTGTGGTCACACAGGGAGTCAATGGCCAGAGGTCTGAGTGGGACCAGCTCCTGTGTGACTCAGACCCGGTGTGGGGCTTCCTGCCCTCAGCACAAAGGCCATTCTTTGCAAAGGAAGAGCACCTCCCAGGACACCTGGGCCGCCTGTGCCCCTGGCAGGCGGCTGTACTTCTTGTCCACCCACTCCCACACTGGTTGCCTCTCCGCCTTCGAGCCCCCGAAGCCAAGCCAGGCAGCCTCTCTTGAGTTAAAGGAGCGGTTAGGAAGCTGCTAAGGCCAGTGTCACCCCCCAGCCCAGCACACAGCTCACCTCCCACCCCAGCCCCCCAGCTTGCCTGCCAGCGCTCTGATGTGTGGTGCTATAAAAAGCCTAGTAGTAATATGCAAATCGCCCTGATTATTTATGGCCAAGTTAGTAAATAAGCCAAAGAGACAAGGTGGGTTGTTGTTTTTATGATCTCTGCAGTCCTCGCAGGAAAATCTACGGTAAACAGAGTTCGGTGAGCAGAGGCAGAGCCCACAGTTTAATAAACACAGCCTAATTACCAGGCACTGGGGACAAACAAGCAAGGGGGTTGTGCCAGGGAGGGCTGAGCACCGCAGCAGGAGGAGGGGGGAGAGGGGGCGAGGGGTGGAGGGGCGGCCGGAGGGCCGGAGTGGGCTGCTGGGCCCTCTCTCCGCCCACTTCTCTCTGGCCCCGCCTCCAGACTCCCGCTGGGTGGGGCGCGGCTGGCGGTGGTCGCGGACCGGCTCTGCTGGCTGCCCAGGGTCCTACCCCGAGCCACCGGCTACCGGGTCTGCAGGAACGGTGTCAGGACGGAACTGGCGAGGGAGTCTCCGGGAGAAGGAGAAGGGGAGCTTTCTGCCAGCCATCAGTCTGGTGCTGAGGGTGGTGTGACCCCTGGCTGGTTTCCCCAACCTCTGCAGTGCTGGCCCTGGGAAGCTGGGATCAGAATGGAGTCAGGGAGAGAGATGGGGCAGGCAGGGGTGGGGACAGGGGCATCCAGGGACTCGGGAGAGCAGAAACCAGGCTGCCAGGGGGCACAGTCAGAAGTCATGTTGGGCATCTGTCCCCCGCTCCCTCCTCCAGATCATGTGCTCTAGTATCAAAGGGGAGTGGAGGGGGGAGTGGAGGGGAGACTCAGTAGACCAAGTATATGCCCCAACCACAGCTCACTGGATGGGGCTAATGGTCCCAACAGCCAACAAAGGAAAGTGGTTGGTGGATAAACAGAAATCTCCTCTCCCTTCAGTAGGACAATGGAGTTGCATGTCTTATACCCATTCCCAGCATCCCCTGTGGGATTCAGGATCCGCCTGCCTCTCCTATTGGCACCTTAGGTGACTAGGACCTCTTTGTGCATTGCCTTCCCTTTCCTGTCTCACTCCCCCTCTCCCTCACCATGCTTCCAGGGATCAGTTCACAAATAAACTCATCTGCACCCAGATCCTTCACCCAGGTCATTTTGTGGAAATCTGACCCAGGTGACTATAGCTACCAGGTGCCTAACACTTTGATAGAATTATAAGAATACTTGTTGTGTGCTTACTGTGTGGCAAGCACCATTCTAAACATTTTACTTAACTCATTGAGGGGCGCCTGGGTGGCTCAGTTGGTTAAGCGGCCGGCTTAGGCTCAGGTCATGATCTTGTGGATCGTGGGTTCGAGCCCCATGTCGGGCTTTGTGCTGACAGCTCAGAGCCTGGAGCCTGCTTCAGATTCTGTGTCTCCCTCTCTCTCTGACCCTGCCCTGCACATGCTCTCTCTGTCTGTCTCAAAAATAAATTAAAAAAACATTAAAAAATAACTCATTGAACCATCTCAACGTTTTATGAGGGTGATACCATTATTAATTCCCCATCTGACAGAGCAAGCACAGAGATATTAAGGAACCTGCCCAAAGCCACACAGCTAGAACTAGCAGAACCAGGATCCAAACCCAAGCACTACTAGCTTTAGAGATTTTTAATATTTTTTAAAATTTTAAATTATCACACTAAACTTCAGGCATTTCAAATATTCCCCCAGTATTTCTTCATTCCAGACCTTATGCTTGGACCTTGGGATCTAGAGATGAACCAGATGTGGGTCTGGACCATGGAGAGCTTTGAGGCAATGGTCAGAAACGTAAAGGAAATAGACAAGGAAATGTGCCCAGAGCAAGGAGAGTTTAGAGGCAGAGCACCTGGAAGAATCAGGGAAGGAGCGAGTAAGGAGGTGTCACTTGAACAAAGTCTTAAAGAAGGAGTGAACTGGAAGATGACCGGATGGATGGGGTAGGAAGGGTCTGGGCAGAGGAACAGTGGGTGTGAAGGGGCAGAGTGGGTGCTCCATGGTGATGTTCTGGGAACCGCCTAACATTCCGTGGCTGGAGAGTTGGGGTCAGTGGACATTGGTTGTATGTTTATTGTTATTATTGTTTGGGGTGGGGTGGCAGTTGGTAACTGATGGGCTGAGAGGCAGAGTCCAGATTGTGAAGGGTCTTGTCACCATGCCACCATGCCGAGGGAAGGGAGGGCTCCCCAGGGGACCCGACCGTGGTTGGAATGCTTCATTTCCTTGCTGGTGTTGAATACACAGGTGCTCATTATATTCTTCTCTAGGTCTTCTTGTTTTTCTGAAAGATTCTTTGTTTTAAAAATTATTTAGAAAAGTAAAATCAGTTAGGAGGTAAACAAAGCCACATGGATAGACCAAAATAATCATCTCCTCGCTGTGGACACTAGTCCTGGGAACATACCCCAAGATCTCTAAGCTTTCTTGGCATGAAGTCATAGAATCAGAGTCAGCCTCAAGCTCTAGGAATGTTTGGCAACTACTTGTATAGTTTGGCTCTAGGACCCAAGGACACAACTACTCTTCACTGCGGGTCCTCTGGATTAAGTCTGAGGGGACCTTTTGGAATTAGGTCTCCATCCATCATCCATCACACCAGCCACAAAGTTGACCACTGTGACATCTGTGTTCCCATACAACATACTAAAAATTGTGGCACTAAGTGCAATGTGGTGTCCTGGATTGGGTCTTGGAACAGAAAAAGGACATTTGTGGGAAAACTAGTAAATGAAAATAAAGGCTATAGTTTAGTTAATGGTAAAATGCCAATGTTCATCTCTTCATTTTGATCAACTACCATGGTTATGGAAGATCAGGAGAAATTGGGTGAAAGGTATACTAGGTAATTCTCTGTACCATCTTTGTACCTTTTTGAAAATCACAAATTTTTCCAAATTAAGGAATTTATTTAAAAATTATGGTGGACAGAGGAGGATTGAGAAATGACCTCTGTCACAAAGTCCTGTTCCCAGGTGACATCTGTGCGTGATTGTTGAGCCGGGAAAGCGGCTATGATTGCAATAAGGTTCAGCCCACCTTTCTTCTTCTTGTGCATTTCTAAATGCCTTGTTGAAACCCAAATACTCCATACGTATCAGTTTCCTGATTTTCCCACTTGGTAACTCCTTTCAAAAGGAAACAAAGTTGATGATAATGCACTTTGCAGAGAGCATTTCACTTGATCAAGAGATTCACCAAAGAATGCCTTGAAATGGCATGTTTTCTTCCTACCTTTCAAGAAGTTCAGGGGTGCGTGGGTGACTCAGTCAGTTAAGTGTCCAACTTCGGCTCAGGTCATGATCTCAAATTCATGGGTTTGAACCCAGTGTCAGGCTCTGTGATGACTGCTTGCTCAGAGCCTGGAGCCTGCTTCGGATTCTGTGTCTCCTTCTCTCTCTGTCCCTCCCCTGTTTGTGCTCATCTTACTTTGTCTCTCAAAAATAAGTAAATGTAATAAAAAAATTAAAAAAAAGAAGTTCATCTACTAAAGTTCTACTTTGACTTGCCTCTTTGGAAGTTTCTAGAGTAGTGCAGACCAGTATTCCCTAAGGAAGAGAGACTAGAAGAAGGCTTCAAGGGTGATAGAACCCAACAATGACCCATACTGACTCCCTATGTGTGCCACTAAATTGAACCTTCTTTGGAGTTTTCTTGTCCCCACCTTCCTTGGAGAGACCAAGAATGGACTAATGAGGAGTCAGTCACCCATGGAAGTCACCATAGGAACACCTAGAGATAGTGAGGACCTTTCAGTCTTTCTTAGACAGGCGACATGGCAAATTGTCTCGTTCTAATTGTCCCTGCTGATTAATGAGGTCACTTATGGTATCAATTATTATCCTGCCAAGAGACTGCATATCTGACTGAAACAAATGCCCATGAACTTGCTTATTCTATTAAAAAATAAAGTAATGAGAGATGATAAATGGTATGTGCTCTGAGAGATGCCACAGGAAGACCCGGCGGGAGGGAGCCTTTCTGACTAGGAGTCAAAAAAGGCTTTTGTTTAAAAGCAGCTTTCTACTGACCCTTTTCCTTTCAATGCCACTTCTTGGGGGAGCCATCTAGACTCACTGTCTCTACGCCCTTCCTTCCTGTGAATAGCATAACTCACTATAACCCAGTTTCAGCCTTCCTACTCCACATAGACTGCGCTGGAAAGTCACCATTCTTTTACCTGTCACATCCATTGGGTCTCTGGTTCTCCCTTACCAGTCCTCTCAAAAGCGTTTGCTACCATTGACCTCATCCTTCCTGAAAAACTTTCTTCTTCTAACTCCTCTGACACCACCAACTCCTCATTCATTCATTCATTCATTCGTTTACTCAATTTCTCACTTATTTCTTGGGCACCTACTGTATGCTAGGCAAGGAACATGTAAAGGTAACTGAGATGACAAAGTCCTTGTTCTAAGTGCAGCTTATGTTCAAACAGAGGAAGATAGACAGTGACCAAATAAGTACAT
Source organism: Suricata suricatta (assembly GCF_006229205.1). Taxonomy (NCBI): domain Eukaryota; kingdom Metazoa; phylum Chordata; class Mammalia; order Carnivora; family Herpestidae; genus Suricata; species Suricata suricatta. The sequence continues at coordinate 116,554,497 of NC_043707.1, forward strand.
ATGAATAAGACATTTGGTGTTATGAGTAGAAGGAAAGTAAAACTGAGTGACTGATGAGCTTCAAGACCTGGCGACATCAGGGGGCGTGGTCAGTGGGACTGCTCAGTGAATGTGATACTCCATCCTTTCATGTGGCTGTCCCTCAAATCTTGCCGCTGTCTCCAGGCTTCTGTGTCTTTCTTTGTGTCATTTTACCCCCCTACATGGGCTGGACCTTGGGAGTCACACAATTGTCCCGGTTTCAAATTCAGGATGACAGTTTAATTCTGAGGCCCAGGGCAAAGAGGTGGAGTCCAGGGATAAGGCAACTGTTCTGAACACAGGGCCATTGACTATGATATGAATCACACTCCTCAGAGTTGTGCAATATGGTGGCCGTGGAAAATCCTGGAAACCAGACTGCAGGTAGAGTTTCAGGCAGACACTGGGGAAAAGAGCCTGAGAGATTGTCTGATCCCCTGCAAAAATTCCCATGAGCAGGCTGTCTCATGGCCCCTGTGGCTCTGTCCTGTCAGGTCTCCTGCTGAGGGCTCTTTACTATTAACTACATCTATGTCTTGTTTGGACATGATAATTTGGGTTGACCCTCCTCTGTTTGCAGCCACCATCACTGGTCACCTGTGACCTGGCCTTCACGGTGCACTTCACGCTGCACAGCTGTGGCCCAGCTTGCCCTGTTCCACAGCCTCACCTGGCCCTGGAAACCCACCCTGAGCAGAGCCCCTGGACTGTCCCTGCTCAGAAGGGAATCTCCACACTGCCCCCCTAAGGCGCTGGTTCTGGAGGCTCCTGTTCATCCTGGTTCCCAGAATATGGGAAAACAGTGGACCTGATTCCCCGTGTGTCCTGGGCCTGGCCCTGCCCTCTAACTGTGTCCAAGAGCCGTTTCTGGCCAGTTCATAAGGATAGAGCCTGAGCTCCTCCCCTTCATCTCCAGCACCTGCCAGAAGTGGTTGTGCAGGAGCTGATAATGATGATGATGTCATTCACCTGGGCACAGCGGCACACTGTAAAGTGCCGTCTCTAATATGGACACCCAGATGCTTCAGACCATGCTCAGAATAGGCTCTGATGGCCAACAGGAAGGACATCGTGATGCAGGAGCAGGTAGGGGTGAGCCACTCCGTCCTCCCAGTGCAACTGCCTCCCCCTACCCTTGCAGATATTGTTAGCATCTTGAGCCTCCCAGAGCTCTCAGAGGCCCCACATCCCCCTTTCCAAGGTAGCCTCTGCAGCTGTCAGAGGCTAGGTGGGCATAAGTTCTCAGGATGGAGAACCTCCAGGGTATGACATGCTGGCTACTCAGTTATTTGGACAACTGTTGTTGTTTGTGTCTCTGGTGCTTGAGAAACAGAAAATGCAAAGCTCTCCCAGCTGGCTCCAATCCTAGTATGGTGCGGTCCGTGGGCCTAGGGAGGTCCCAGCTGCGCCATGGAGCCCCTTGAGGTGCTTCAGATGTTAGGGTGACCTTGATGGAATGGGAGAAATTCTCATTCTCTCATAGGGGGATGTCACTGGCCTGATTTTCGGGAGGTTGATACAGAGGTGACAGTCTCCTGGAACACCATGGTCCCTCTTCCTCAAAGCCCCCTTCCCCATCTTCAACCCCCGTCTCATCTCCCAGTGCTGGAGGCTTCTCCCTCCGTCCTGGAAGGCCAAGCTGGGTCAAGGTTTTCGAGGATCCCCCGTGAAAGCAAATAAAGTCTGCATCTGCTAGAAGGCTGATCAGAGCCTCCAGAAAAATCCCCTCTCTTGGGGAGACTAGTAATTAAGCAGTCATGGCAAACACATGGAGGATGAACAGCTGGTTGTATCCATTTGTTCTCCTGTCATTGGTTGGAGAACAATTTCATAAATTACATGTGGAGTTGGATTTTGTCTTTCCTCTGCTCATGCCTTCCCCTTTGCTTGAAATGACCTCCCTGTGCTCCTGCTACCCTCCATGCCCTTTGGATGATTGGCTAACAATTTATTCTTTTAGATCAGCTCAAACTGATGATGTCGAATTCCCTGGGCACATAGCTGTCACTGAACTTGCTGTGTTGTGTTGTCATTGTGTCTCCAGCAGTAGTACAATTAGTTAACTCCTACTGTGTGCCTGGCACAGATCTCTAATACTGGGCATAGACTAGGGAACCAGATGGATCAAAATCCCTGTCCTTATGGAAGTCACAGGCTAGTGGGGGGAAAGGAAGACTTAATAAATCGGGATTAGTCAAATATATAGTGTGTCAGATGGTGATAAGAAATGTAGAAGTGAGAGAAGGGTGCCTGGGTGACTCAGTTGGTTAAGCAGCTGACTTCAGCTCAGGTCATGATCTCATGGTTCGTGAGTTCGAGCCCCACGTCAGGCTCTGTGCTGACAGCTCAGAGCCTGGAGCCTGCTTCTGATTCTGTGTCTCCCTCTCTCTCTCTGACCTTCCCCTGCTCACACTCTGTTGTCTCTCTCTCTCTCTCAAAAATAAATAAATGTTAAAAAATTAAAAAAAAAAGAAGTGAGAAATCAGGAGCCAGAAAGTGGGGGGAGGGCTGCAATTTTAAATAGAGTCGTCATCAAAGGCTTCAGTGGCAAGATGATAGTTGAGAACAAGCCTGAAGAAGATGGAGGAACCAGCCATGCACGTGCTGGGGGCAAAATGAGATAGCTGGGGAGAGCTGAGGAACAGCAGGTGGAGGGACTCTGAGATGGAAGCTTGCTAGTTTTGTTCAAGGGCCGTGATGCCTGGAGTGAGCAAGCAGGGGAGAACTAATTGGCGGGTGGTATTGGCAAGGGTTTGCCCAGGCCTCTGGGTCATTATGAAGCCTTGGGCTTCATCCCAAATCAAGAGGGACATCTTTAGAAGAGTCGTAAACAGAGATGTGACATAATCTGACTTAAAATCGTCATGTCAGCTGCTGTGTTGAGAATAGCCTGGAGGGGACAGGAGAGAAGTGGGGAGACCAGTTGGGATGTTATTGCAATAAGCAAGGCAAGAGATGGAGGTGGGGTGAACCAGGATGGTAGTGATGAGTGTGACGAGATGCGGCTGGATTTCTAGGTACATTAATGGGAACTTTTCCTTTTGAGGGTGAACTTCTTGAGGGCCAGGTCCGTGTTTTATGTGTTTCTATCCTCAGAACGACACATAGTACGTGACATTTAATAGGGCACACAGTTAATATTTGTTGAATGAATTATTAATGAGAAATACTTTTTAAATGGTAATAATGGGAACAGGGGTGCCTGGGTAGCTCAGTCCGGTGAACATCCAACTCTTAACTTCGGCTTAGGTCATGATTCTAATGTCATGGGGTTGAGCCCAGTGTCAGGCTCCCCACTGAGCATGGACCTTGCTTAGGACTCTCTTTCTCCCTCTGCCTCTGCCCCTCTCTCCTGCTCTCTCTCTCTCTCTCTCTAAAAATAAATAATAAAAATTAAATTAAAAAATAGGAATAAGTCAGTCTCTGGTCTCTTTTTGGAACCTGTCAGATCATAGAGAAAATCCTGGCCACCTACACTCTTCTTTCCTTTTTTAAATTTTTTAAAACAGTTTTTTATTATTGAGAGATAGAACATAGCATGGGAGGAGCAGAGAGAAGGGGAGACACAGAATCCGAAGATGTCAGCACAGAGCCTGACGTGGAACTCAAACTCACAATCTGTGAGATCATGACCTGAGCCAAAGTCGGATGCTCAACCGACTGAGCCACCCAGGCACTGCTAGATTTTTCAAGCTGAAGTCATAAAGAAGGCTGCTCAGGGATGGGCTGGATGAAGAAGGGTGGGATGTGCTGGTTTCAGCTGTGTTTGTGTTTTTCCTGCTGCAGGACTTCTCAGAGCATTGAATACACTCCTAAAGATTCCCAGCATTTCGTTAGTTTGATGTGCCATTAAGTCCTCCAGTTATTTTTCCATGGGTGAAATGGGTAAAAGAAATAACCTGTCAGTTCTACTTAGTAAGTAGTTAGGTCCAAATGACTAACTAAGAACATCCTAACAATTTTATAGCTGCTTGAAAAAGTAATAAGTATAAAACTGAAAGAAAGAATCATATTTTTATTTCATTCTTAAATAACCACAATTACTTACTAATGGAATGTGTACATGTTGGGCTATATACAGCTTCTCAAACCTTGGAATCAGATTAGACATCACCACCCTTATATCCTGTTCCACACTGATTTTCACAGTGCCTGCTTTGTATCACACCAGCCACCAAACACCCAGCTTTGCAAAGATACAATGTCACCTCATGGAACATAGCTTCACTAGAAACTATGAACTGCTTTGAGCTAATACTTTGTGTGTCCAACACATATTGAGTGTCACAGATGCCTTTGAAAACTTAAAATAGGGGCGCCTGGGTGGCGTTGTCAGTTAAGGGTCTGACCCTTCATCTAGGCTCAGGTCATGATCTCACAGCTTGTGAGTTCAAGCCCCACCTTGGGCTCTGTGCTGATGGTGAAGAATCTGCTTGGGATTCTGTCTCTCCTTCTCTCTGCCCCTCCCCTGCTTCTGCACACCCTCCCTTTCTCTCTCTCTCAAAATAAATAAACTTAAAAGAAAATTTAAAAGATTCCACATTGCTCTTATAAATTCCCTGCGGCACCCTAGGGTACCGTGGCACACAATTTGAGAACCATGGTGCTTCTTTACAGGCAGCATTTCCCAAAATTATGTGCATGTTTTCTCAGGCAAATCTACTAACATAACACTGGGTAGTATTCTGTGGAACATGTTTTGGGAACTGCTGGGATGGATACAGCATGAAGGGAGAATATCCAAGACTCCTTCCTGCAGAATCAGAAGCTGCAGTTCTATGAGAAATCCTCCTGGGTGTTGACAGAGTGAGTGTGCTTAGCATTTGCATTCTGAGCATACAGTGCAGCTTCCTTGTTTTTAGCTGTCAGCAGGTGGGCCTGCTATGACTCCAGACTTTGCTGCTAAAGCCAGCGTGCATCCTAGACGGTGTGTGTGGAGGTTTGGATACCTATAGTATTGCTCCTACCCAGCCACACTCAGGACAGGTTTACTGGTCTCCCCCAAATGTATTTCATGTGCAGCTGAAGGCAGTGGTTTGTGAAGCCAGTGGATGTTTTCTGATAGACTGAAACATTCTAGAGAAGATCTTTTGTACTTAAGCTGGGGTTTCTCCGCAGATGCCTGGCTAATGCCAGATCATCCTCAGTGGTGGGGGTTTATGACAAGGACTCCCAGATCTTGGGCGCAGCCCAAGAACCATCTCTACAGATTTTTGGTTCCTGTGGGTTTTAGGGTTTCTGAGACCAGGAGCGTGAGTGGTTTCATGACCAGTGTAGCAACAGCATGAGCTCTGTGACCTGCCTTCTCTGGGCATTTCATTTCCCAGAGAGTGTTCCATAACATCTCAGCCCATAGGACACTCCGAGGGAAAAAAAAAAGAATTTATGACATAGACCCTTAAAAGCACGGAAAGCCCGTTTTTTTTTGCAAGTTTTCCAGTTTTAGAAGCTCTTGATGCAATGCAAATGGGAATTACCAGAGAGAACGTGTGTCTGTAGGGGTGTATGTGTATGTCTGTGTATTGTGTGTGATTATGACTAATGTCCATCAATTACCTGCAAATTACTAGACAGTGCCTGTAATGATAGTTCCGTTTTTAGCTTAATGGTTTATGTATCTAACTAGTGGCTGCTGTCTGGAGTAGGGCTGCTGGCAAATCAAAACACTATTTGCCAAGCCTGTCAGTGTGACAAATGTTGCTTGCATTTACTCTTTTATTCCCAAGGTCAATTGACATGTCTTTTTTTTTTTTTATATCACTGTTTGATGTGCTAAAAGCCTTAAATGAGAGCCATCCAATAAAGTCCCAATTTGCTATATTACTGTTTATTTCTGGATAATTCTCTATTCAGTGAAGAGACGTGCATGGATCACCCTCAGAAATAGGGATTTATTGCAAGGATCCCCAGGTCTTGGGACAGCATGGAGACCATCACTTCAGCCTTGTGATCACCCTGGGTTTCAGAGCTTCTGAGATGGGGAACATCAGCAGCCTGCTGGCCATTGTAGCAACAGCACGAACCTCGTGATCTGCCTTCTCTGCACATACAATTTCCTGAAGGGGGTCCCACAGAACCCCAGCCCATGTGCTGCTCTGAGAATGAAAGGCTCTCTCCTCAAAGGGGTTGGGAGCTGTTGGCATCATCTATTCCTGCCTTGGAAGTTTTCTGTTTACTTATTCAGCGCTTCGAGGAGCACTTTATTTTTGTTTATTTTCTGAAAACTTGCTTAACTCTGTTTACCCAGCATTGTCCAAGTCTTTTTAAAATTTTTTAAAATGTTTATTTACTTTTGAGAGAGAGAGAGAGAGAGAGAGAGAGAGAGAGACAGACAGACAGACAGACAGACAGAGTGCGAGTGGAGGAGGGGCAGAGAGAGAAGGAGACACAGAATCTGAAGCAGGCTCTAGGCTCTGAGCTGTCAGCACAGAGCCCAATGCGAGATTCAAACTCATAAATTGTGAGATCATGACCTGAGCCAAAGTCGGATGCTTAACTGTCTGAGCCCCCCCGGGCGCCCCTAGCATTGTCCAATTCTGTTTCACTGACAAACATCCAGAATATCCTCTGAGGAATAATCTCGTATTCATGCTTTCCAGAAGAATCTGGTTGTATTCATTTGTTGTCCTTTGTGCCGGGGGTCCCCATGAACACCCTCAGTGTCTGCGATTTGCTAGGAGGACTCACAGGATTCAGTCTATAGCTGCATTCATGGCTTTGATCTGTTACAGTGCAGGACACAGAGCAGAATGGCCATGGAAAGCCATGCATGGGATGAAGTCTGCGTGAAACCAGGCATAGGCTTCCGGGAGTCTTTTCCCAGTGGAGTCGCACGGAACATGCTTAATCACCCCAAAAAGGGACTGTGACAACATGTGTGAAATGCTGCCACCGGGGAAGCTCAGTGGAGACTGAGTGCCCAGACTTTTTATTGGGAGCAGATTACATGGGTGCTGTCTGCGTGGTGTGAACCAAAGTTCCACACTCCCAGGTGTTTGGCGTGAACCATAATGCTCGTACAAAAACAGCTGAGGCCACTCTTACCAGTTCTGGGAATGGTGGGGATCCTGCTGAAATCCATGTTTGGTTCCAGTTAAGGGCCCACCTATAAGCTGGCCTTCAAATGACAATAGTCAGGCCTTTTCTGTCCACTCTCTGATGGCTGAATATTCATTCATTCCTTCTATGTTTGCCTTCATCAGCTCGGCTGCTGTAACAAAAGTTCCATAGACTGGGTGTCCTGTAAACAACAGAGATTTATTTCTCACCGTTCTGGAGACATACAGTGCAAGATGAGGGTGCCAGCATGGTGAGGATGTGGTCAGAGTGCACCCACAGTCCGGACTGCAGACTGCCAACTTCTCCCAGTAGCCCATGCAAGAGGGCTCCACTCTCACAGCCTCATTTAATTCTAATTACCTCCTAAAGGCCTCACCCCACCCCCAAATTATCACATATGAGGGGAGTTGAGTTTCAGCATATGAGTTTGGGGTGGGAGACATCTTGGGTTTACAACACAAGTGCGTCTAGTATGTGCTGTGCTCTAGTGATGCAGAAAAAAAGGTAAACCTAGTCCTTGACTTCACGAGACTTATCATTCAGAAAGAAAAATAGATAGATCCCAAGTAATTCAATAAGAAAATCAAGTCATTACAGTTAGAATGAATATTGCCAAGGAAGAAGGAATCTGCCCTCTGAGAACATGTATCAGGGATCCCCGAGGAGGTAACATTCACACGGAGAACCAGGAAGCTAGTGGGAGATGGATAGGTGAGGTGGTGACAGCCTGGGTGGCTAAGGAGTGGGGAGCAGTGTGTGCAGCCCTAGAGGAAGCAGATGCAAAGGCCCCGGGAGGACAGAAACATGGCACATTCAAGAAAAGTGTACAAGCCAGAGTGGTTGGAGCGGAGACAAACGTGAGCTGAGGCAGAGAGAAAGGCAGGCCAAGTATTTCAAGGACAAAGCTTCGAGCCACATTACTCAAGGGGGCAACCCGTCTGTGTCATCCCCAGTCATTATCCCCTGGGAGCCCACAGATCTCTGCTTTCACTTGAGGCCAGGAGCACCAGTCACAGCAGTGTTTATGCAGGGTCGGCCCCATCCTCAGAAGGCTGCCTGCATCCCCTTTCTCTTGGGAACCCAGAGAAAACCAACTATCTTGTCCTTTGCAATTGTCTCCTGATCTGCTGGCCTCAGCACACCTGAATAATAATAAAATCTACATTTTATTTTATTTTATTTTTTAATATAACACAATTTATTTTTTGTAACACATGCAATTATTTTCCATCATTTACAATACAGTAGTTACAATGACACTCCAAACAGAAAAGCAAAGTAAAAAATCAAAACACCAACTTCTATTTCATGTAATTAGACTTATATAGAAATTAGAAGGTTAAGTAACAACTAGTTAATCACCTAATTTCACAGCTATCTGAAGTGGCAATTGTTATATAGCAGTTTACTACATTCAAGATACTTGATGCTATTTATTACTTGCCCATAAGCTACAACACAGCCTGCTCAATACCTTTCCTTAAATTCCACCTCTATACTACAATATACTTGAGGTCCATGCCAAAAAGTAGCTACCTTTTAAATAGGAAATGGATGATTAAGTCTTTGGTGTTGTAAAAGCAACTTCATTTAAACATAACCACCCCCACCACCAAAAAAAGAAGAGGAAAAAAAAAAAAGAAAATAATAAGGGAAAAAACCCAAGAC
>NC_043707.1:116563344-116718636 GCF_006229205.1 Suricata suricatta
ATAACCCAGTGAAGAAATGGGCAGAAGACATGAATAGACACTTCTCCAAAGAGGACATCCAGATGGCCTATAGGCACATGAAATGATGCTCAACATCACTCATCATCAGGGAAACACAAATCAAAACCACACTGAGATACCACCTCACACCAGTCAGAGTGGCTAAAATGAACAAATCAAGAGACTATGGATGCTGGTGAGGGTGTGGAGAAACGGGCACCCTCCTACACTGTTGGTGGGAATGTAAACTGGTGCAGCCGCTCTGGAAAACAGTGTGGAGGTTCCTCAAAAAACTATCCATAGAACTCCCTTATGACCCAGCAATAGCCCTGCTAGGGATTTACCCAAGAGATACAGAAATGCTGAGGCATAGGAGCACATTGTACCCCAATGTTCATAGCAGCAATGTCAACAGTAACCAAAACATGGAAAAAGCCTAAATGTCCATCACCTGATGAGTGGATCAAGAAGATGTGGTATATATACACAATGGAGTACTACATGGCAATGAGAAAGAATGACATATGGCCATTTGTAGGAAAGTGGATGGACCTTGAGGGTGTCATGCTAAAATCTACATTTTAAAACACCTTGGCAAGGAACAACCCTCAAATCTCAGTGGTTTCACTCACCAAAAGTTTATTTCTTGCTCAAACGACCTATTCACAAACAGCTTGCAGGAGCTTTTAGCTGGGTGGAGTCACCCAGAGACCCTGTCTGGCAGGGACCCAGGATCCCTGCAGGGTGGGGGGACAGGTGGGGATTGGGCAAGAGGTGCACAGGCTCCTCAAAGCTCCCTTCCAGAAAGAGCACACTTTGCTGCCACCTGCGTATCCTTGGCAAAGCCAGTGCCTCGGCCAGGCGCTCCCTCAGCAGCGATGGGGAGGTGCCATTCCACCGTGTGTCTGGGAAGAAAGCAAAACCAGGGATATGTGCTGAAGAGCCCTGGTGACCACCACAGGGACCCATGAGAATGCAAATAGATCGACTGGTCTGAAGGTCAAGGACGCATCTCTCGGAAACACTGAAATGTTGAAACATTTGTGCTGAGATTTAAACAATGAGACGTTTTAGATGAGTTGGTGGGAGAGATGTGAGAAGATGCTCTGAACAGGAATCAGTGTGTGCAAAGACCCTGAGGAGGGACGGCCTGCTCATAGATGGACCTGAAGCCAGGAAGAGCATCCGGGAGAAAGGCAGGGAAGAGCATTTCATCACTGCCAGTGTTTGGAGTGTGGACTCATGTGGGGATAATGTGTCAAGTCTGTTTTATTAACATTTTCAAATTCTCCAGGGGAACTGCACCCCTTATTGCCTGCACTCTGGGCTGACCACTGGCCTGCCCTTGACCAAAGAAGACTGCAGGGGCAGGAGCCAGGTGGGATATTGGGCAGACCATCTGGCAGGGGCTGAGTCTTACAGGCTTTATGGAAGTCCTGGTCTTAATCCTAAGAACCATAGGAAGCCATTGGTGGATTCTGCATTGGGAGAGTGAAAGAGTGAAAACTCTGGAGTCTTGGACATCACCAGTTTCTAAAACCTGGGGTCACTCTCGGCATGGAGGCAGAAGCAAAGAGAAGGCTCTTGAGTAAATGGGAGAGATAGGGCTGATAAAGTGGAAGGTGAGTATTAGCTTACACCAGTGGCCACGTCACCTACTTGCAAAAGCTCTTCACTGCACACTGTAGAGTTAGCAGGGAGAGAGTCCAAAGCAGCAGGGGCACTGCTGTTCTGGCATCATTTTAGCTTGTTTTCTCTGATAAGTCTGGATTCCACTCTTCTTCTGCTTTTAAGTTTATTTATTTTAAGAGAGAGAGAGAGAGAGAGAGAGAGAGAGAGAGAGAGAGAGAGAGAAAATGTAATTGGGGAAGGGGCAGAGAGAGAGGAGAGAAAATCTCAAGCAGGCTCTGCCCCATCAGCACAGAGCCTGATGCAGGGCTCAAACTCACAAACCATGAGATCATGACCTGAGCCGGAATCAAGAGTCAGACACTTAACCAACTGAGCCACCCAGATGCCCCTGGATTCCACTCTTGAAAGTTGCCTCATACCTTTCAATATGGTCTTTAGACTCATCAGATAAAAGATGGGAAAGTCTGAAAGCTGTATCTGCTTATTCCGGCATACAGTGTGGTAACTCTTGGTGACTGTGAGGTCATCAGCTTGTCTCAATTTTATTCAATGATAAACAGTGGATGAGAGAAGAGCAGGCAGTGGGGGAGGGGAGCGATGATTCAACTGTCCAGACGGGAGATTCAGGCTTTTTCACACCCCCTCCAGCCTTAGCACTTTTGAGGAATCCTCCATGATAGAATTTATCTACCAAGGCTGGGAAAAAACTAGCAGAATGGTAAATATCTGATTAGAGAAAATGTCTTGTAAGCTGCAATTCATATATTGCAAGCAATAAAAGTGTAATTGTTTTCTGACAGTGTACATTAGCTATGCATAGCTTATGTCAATATAGTACCAAGACCCTAGGGTCTAGAAATCTTTAATGGCTGCTCAGAAATATCATGGAGCTAACTAAGGGAATGAAATCAACAAGGTCCACCTGGGGGGGGGATGAACGTCATTCCCAGAGATCCCTTCATGGGAGAGACCTTGGTGAGGTGTGAGAGTCCTATGTGCAGCTGTATGTAGTTGAAGGAAAAGTGTCCCTAGACTGTTTGAGAAGGGCACTCAAGGGCATGATTCTGGAGGATGTGGTTGAGAGGCAAGTTGTAGCTGCTATGAATTGGGCCCATTTGGAGGTGGAGACACCTAGGGCTGGTTGACAAGGAGCCTGGAGATCAAACCCAGATAGAGGTCTGGCTTCACTGGGGACAGTGTGGTATTTTAATGTCAGGGCCATTGGAGGCAGCAGTCTGTCATCAACAGACATGAATACCTGGGTGTGGGAGAAGGGTATCTGGTGTTGGAAGGAAGCCGGGAGAGGTGAGCGGTGGCTTTGGGGCTGGAGTATGGTTCTGGTGGTCAGTCCTTTCCAGCAATGACCCAGCCAGTGCTGAAGGTGTGTGTGTAGTGGGGAAAGTGGGGTACAATGTAGGAGAAAGAATACACAGGAGGAAGTGGAAGAGAGGGGTCTCCATAGAGCAAGTAGGAGTTCAAGGCTCAATCTAGGTGGACTGCGTTTAGGTCAGAACTCATGGAGGACTGAGGTGCTGTCCAATAGAATCAGTGTGAGCCATAAATATAACTTTTAAAAGCTTTAAATTTTGAATTCATTATAGATTCGCAGGAAGTTGAAAGGATAGTACAGAGGTTCTGTGTGCCCTTCCCAGTTTCCTCCAATGGGCACATCTAACATAACTATGGTAAAATGTCAAAACCAGGAGGCTGACATTGCCACAGTGTATGTGTATACAACTTCGTCCTTTTAGCACCTGTACGCATTCACGTCACCACCTCTGCAGTCAGGGTGTGGACCTGTTCCGTCTCCACAGTTCCTCTCGTGCTGCTCCTTTATAGTCACCCCACCTCCCTTCCTCTCCCCATCTCTTACCTTGGCAACCACAAAACTGCTTGCCTTGCTTAATGTCATTCCAAGAACCTGATATAAATGAAATCATCTGGTATGTCATCTCCTGAGATGAACTCTTTTTCCCCCACTTGGTGTGATGCCCTTGAGATCCATCCAAGTTGTCACATGTTTCAATAGCCCATTCCTTTTTCTTGCTGAGTAGTATTCCGTGGTGTGGAATACAAGGTGTGCAGTACAAGGACTGCTGTTGGTCACTCACCTGCTGTGGCACATTTCGGTCATTTCCAGTTTTTGATTATTACAAAAAAAGAAATGCTATGAACAACTGTGTATAGCTTTTTGTGAGAACACCCATTTTCACTTCTCTGGGGTAAATGCCCAGGTGTGTGATTGCTGAATCGTATGATTAGTGTATGTGCAGACTTTTTTTTTTTTTTTAAAGAGACGGCTTGTTTTTACATCCTACCAGTAATGTCTGGGATTTCCAGTTGCTTTGCATCATTGTCCACATTGGGTGTTGTTCCAATTTTTACTTTATCTGTGCTAATGGTATGTAGTAGTATTTCATTGTGGTCTCACTTTGTAATTCCCCAATGGCCAGTGATGTTGAACATTTCTCATACACTTACTTGCCATTATTTTTTAAATGTTTGTTTAAAAAATTATGAGAGAGAGAGAGAGAGAACATGAATGAGGGAAGGGCAGAGATAGAGATGGAGACAGGGGCTCGAATCCATGAACCACAGATCATGACCTGAGCTGAAATCAAGAGTGCGATACTTAACCAACTGAGCCACTTAGGCACCCCTTATTGTCATTCTTATATCTTCTTTAGTAAAATGTCTCTTTCTGTCTTTTGCTGCTTTTTCAACTGGCTCCTTAGATCTTTGACTCATTGTCAGTCCTTGGGGAAAAGCATTCAGTCTTTGGCCATTAGGTGTGAGATTAGCTGTAGGATTTTTGTAGATGTTCTTTATCAAGTTCAGGAAATTTCCCTCTATCCTTAGTTTTCTGAAAGTTTGCTTTTTCCATCATGAATGAGTGTTGACCTTTGTCAAGTGGTTTTTCTACATCAGTTTATATGATTGTGTGAGTTTTCTATTTTTGGCCTGTTAACATGTTGAATCACAATGATTGATTTTCACATATATTTTTAAATATTTATTTATTTTGAGAGGGAGAGAGAGAGGGGAATAGATAAAGAGAGAGAGAGAGAGAGAGAGAGAGAGAGAGAGAGAGTGAGAGAGAGTGCACTCATGTGAGCAGAGGAAGGGCAGAGAGAGGGGAAGAGAATCCCAAGCAATCCCCACGCAGTCCATGCAGAGCCCTACACAGGGCTCGATATCACAGGCCTGGGATCATGACCTGAGCTGAAAACAAGAGTTAGATGCTTAACCTACTGAGCCACCAGGTGCCCCTTATTTTCAAATATTAAATTAGCCTTGCTTCCTTGGAATAAACTCCACTTGATTGTAGTATATAATTATTTTTATATATTGCCAAATTCTGTTTCCTAATAATTTTTAAGGATTTTTGTGATTATATTCATGTGGAATGTTGGTGTTTAGTTTCTTGATTTGTACTCTCTTGGTTTTGGTATCAGGGTAATACTGATCTTATAAAATGAGTTTGGAAGTGTTACTTCTTTTCTCTGTTTTTGGGAAGAGATTGTGCAGAATTGGTGTTAATTCTTCTTTATATGCTTTGTAGAATTCTCTAGTGAAACCATCTGGGCTGGTGTATATGTTTTTTGGGGATTTTTTAAATTACTAGTTCAATTTCCTTAATAGTGATAAGGCTTTTCAAATGATCTATTTCATATTGGGAAACTTACAGTAGTTGGCGCTTTTCAAGGAACTGGTCCATTTCATCGAATTTGTCAAATGTGTGTGTATGATTTGTAGTATTTCCTTATCATCCTTTTGATAGCCACAGGATCTGTTTTCTGTAACCTTTGCCAATTCTGGATATTCGTCAATCTGAAAGGTGAAAAATGAGTCTTATGGATTTAGTTTCCATATTTTTTCCATTTGTTTTGAAAGAGAGAGACAGAGAGAGAGAGACAGGAGAGAGAAAGTGAAAGTGAGTGGAGGAAGGGCAGAGGGAGAGGGTGAGAGAGGAGAGAGAATTTTAAGCAGGCTCTGTGCCCAGCGCAGAGCCCCCTGCAGGGTTCAGCTCACAATGACCTGAGCTGAAATCAAGATTTGGACGTCCAACCAATTGAGCCACTCAGGTGCTCCTAGTTTCCATATTTTTAACATTAAGTATGTGGATCATTTTTCTGTTTTTGTTTATTTAATCCTTTGTCCTTTTCCTTTTTACCTGTTTATCTTTTTCAGATTGATTTGTAAGTATTATTTATAGATTATGAATTCTAACCCTCTTTTTGTCCTGTATATGATACATATCTTTCCAGTTTGTATTTTTCTCTTTATTTTTTAATTTTATTTATTTAGTTTGCTTTGCTACATGTTTTTAATTTTCACATGATTAAATCAATTATTATTTATCTGTAATGCTTCTGGAGTTTCATACTGTCTCCATCAGTAATCAGTTGCAAGAGATAGAACCCAAAGCCAACTAATTTGAGGGAAAAAAGGGAAGGGTAGATGGATGGATAGAAGGAAGCAAGCAAATAGACAATGAATGTTGGCTCGTGTAACCGGGTGCTGCCATGGTAGATGTCTCTGCATGGCTAGATCAAGGATCTCAACAATGTACCGTCAGGGTTCTGTCTCTCTTCTCTTAATTTCAACTTTGTCTGTATCTGTGTGGGATATCATTTTGTAAAGCAGCTAGGCTCTGGTTCAATGTTTAAAAGACTGCTGGCAATCCCTAACTTACACTCTAAAGGTTTACAATCCAAAACTAAAAGACTTGGGATCTGTATATCATACCCCATGGAAGGACTCAGAATGACCCTGCTTGAGTTTTGTGCCCTCCTTCTTGAATCAGTCCATGGAGATGGGGTATGCCATGATTGGTCACTTGCCTGGTTCTGTGGCTAGTGACAGCATAGGGTACCCTGTGTAGTGACAGCTCCCTAGAAGAATACTGGTAGAAGGCAGGACTCAAATGAATCCTCTAAACATGTCACTTTTAGAAAGACCTTCCCCAGCATAAGATGATAAAAAAAAATAGGTTGTTTTTTTCCTAATATGTATGGTGTCATTATTTTATGTATAAATTTCTTTTTTTAAGTTTATTTATTATTCTGAAAGAGAGAGAGAAACAGAGTGTGAGTGGGGGATGGGCAGAGAGAGAGGGAGAC
Source organism: Suricata suricatta (assembly GCF_006229205.1). Taxonomy (NCBI): domain Eukaryota; kingdom Metazoa; phylum Chordata; class Mammalia; order Carnivora; family Herpestidae; genus Suricata; species Suricata suricatta. Next base: position 116,570,100 of record NC_043707.1, read on the forward strand.
ACAGAATTTGATGCAATTTCCAGGTTCTGAGCTGTCAGCACAGAGCCCGAAGCAGGGCTCAAACTCATGGACCACAAGATCATGACCTGAGCTGAAGGTGGGCGCTGAACTGACTGAGCCGCCCACGCACCCCTGCATATAAATTTCTGACTCATGTTGGAAAGTGAGGGAAATAGAGACAGAAAGTCAGGGACAGGGAGAGGAGAGAATGTGGGGTGATGTAGGCATCTTTTGCTGGATGTTCTTATCCTGGAAGAGAACATGATCTTGAAACTGTTTGGTCATCATAGCTTGATCACTTTCCTTCTCTGTTCCTTGAGTTTATGTTGAACTACTAGGAATCCTATAAGATTAGGATGGTGGGAAAGGCAAGGGCCTCATCTAGCAAAAGACTCTACATGATAGGCATTAACATATACCTGATTCAACTTGTCTGAACTCAGTGCTCATGATTCTAAGGGACATCTGGGCATCCAGATATTACATGACAATGGCAGTATAGAGCAGGATCCAGGAGCACCACAGGTGTCCCAAACTATTTGAACATCAAGGGAAAGGTATACCTTGAATTCCTTCCCAGAGCCTTGTCAGGGGTGCAGGGAAGAAGGGTGAGCCTCGGGTAGGAGATAAAGGACACAGGCAGAGGACGGGCCATCTCACTACCTCCTGTGTGTGTACTCAGGTCACCTGTGGGGGACCCAGCCACGGACATTTCTCTCCTAAAATACGTTCCCAAGTGTTCACTGGAAGCTTGCTTATTTTATTTTTTTAACATTAGAAGAATCTTTTACAAATGATTCTCTAGTGCTGAAAACATATTATCTCAGGTTCAACAATTCCTTCCATTTCACCTCAGTTTTTTTTCTTCACTGGACTCATAGAAAAAAATTTTTTAAGCATTTTAATTTTAAAAGCATGACTGTACAATCCCATTTATGTGAAATTATTTCATTGACGATGATCCTGTCTATTGATCCCTCCATCTCTTTGTACGTCAACTGTCAAGAATGGTTATTTCTAGATTGCATTGGGTTTTTTACTTTTTTGCTTTCATCTTTTAAAAATAATAAGCACTTATCAGTTTCTATAAAAGCAGTAGACTTACTCCTTTTAAAGAATAAAGTCTGTGATGAGAAGCGTCCACCGTCTGCTGCCTAGAGTTGGGTATATTTCCCTCAGTATGCAAGTAAAGGTTGTCTGTCAGCAGTTACTAGTTGTAACTTTGTGGTGAAGTCTACCCAGAGCCACAAAGGACCTTGGCCAGAAACGGAGGGGACAGGAGTAGACACCCAAAGAGAAGAAAGGAGTAAGAGACCTAAGTGAGATAGGTCTTCCAGGTTGCAAAATGACCTGTGGCTTTGGGAAAATGGCCTCCCATACGTCTGTGACAGGAGACTGCTGGTTGCCGTCACCTCTGCTCCGTCTCCTCTTTGTCTTTGGACTCTTTGCTTATGCCCAGCGTTAGGCTTCTTTTATATCCTGCCCTGTGCCTAAATCAGCATTGTGCATCCAGCAAGAACTCAATAAATGCATAACGGATGCTCGTTTCCCAAGGGAGTCACTCTCCCTAAATTGCACCCTTTGTCTTTCAGGCTCACAGGCTTTCAGCTGCCAGCCACCATCGTCAGCGCTGCTACTACGCTGTCTCTGCGACTCGTCAGTGACTATGCAGTCAGCGCTCAGGGCTTCCACGCCAGCTATGAAGGTAGGTGCCTCGTGGCCCCCACCGTGGGGGCCTGATGCGGGAGGTCAGAATGGCCATGGGCGGGGTCGGGCCGCTCTCCGCTGCAGGGAAGGGATGCTTCAGGTTCAGAGCCTGTCCTAACAAGGCTGCTCTAACCAGTAACTCAGTTACCAAAATTGTCTGTGCCGTGTTCCCAGGAAGCTGAAAACTGTAATCAGAGCTCAGCTGCCGTAATTCATCCTGAGGGCCTGGTAGCATCTATTTCTCTGTCCTCTAAATACATTTTGTTTTGTTTTTTATTTTTTTAAATTCTGTTTTCTACTGGGCTTAATTGTCTAAGGTATCTCTGCTTGGGTTTGGAAATAAGAGAGATAGAAAGCCTAAGGAAAAGAGAGAAAAAAAATAAGTAGCAGAAAAACAAAATTCTGCTCCACATAGTGACTGCAAAGAGTCCGTTTTATATCATTCAGCAAAGAACAATCCATTTTTCCTTAATAGCACAGATTAGGGCTTCTTGGTTTGAGTTATGCAAATAATTTCCACTTCTCTCAGCTTGTTTAAATATGGTGTTGGCATTCAAATTAATACTAATATCTTCAGATTATACACTATTATTATTATTAACTTTATTATATTAGTTCAGAAGGTGGTACTTCTAGATCTCTGTCATTTCCCTAGGAAATTTACATCTCATTAATAGGTAATTATGCTGCTCTTGGCTAAGATCGCACCGCTATTTTGTGTTGAGATCATTAATAGGCATATTTTAAGACTGTTAATGATAATTAATAACAGTAATGACATAACCCCCTAGCAAAGCATGCAGTTATTCAAAAGCTTTCTTTCCCTTACCTCCAAGAACTTAAAGAATAAGTAATGCATTCTTGCATGAAGCCACAGTGATATAGAAATAGATACACCTTCATCCTGGTGAGAAATAAACTGTTGGAAAAGGGCAAGTCCTACCTCCTTGGCAAAACCCAGCCCTGGTAGTAGGGGTGTGAGAGGCAGAGTCTGATGCTTCGACCTCAGCATTTGAGGACTCCTGAGAAAGGTCTCAGTTAGTCTTAACCAAAGAAAGAAAATCCGTAGAACATTCTGCATGCCTTTAACTGAGGGCTCCTGACATAATTCCAGATCACTTTAACTGAGGGCTCCTGACATAACCACCATCTGTCTCCTTTAGTGGAGGGCGCCTGACAAAGACTTAAGTGTCACTAAAGGTCTCTTGAGATAGTCCAATTTCTTTAGAAAACAGAAACAAAAACACAAAAACAACGATCAGTTCCTCCTGATATCAAGCCTGTAATCTTGGTCATTCTAGCTACATCCTCACCCTGAATCTTTGTCCCCAACCCAAAGTAATTCTCTCCAAGTTTGAGTTACAGCCTCTTCAGAAGAGTCCTCTTGAGAAACTCCTTACAGTATCTCTGGCCATGGGTTCCTTCTATGACATGCTGGGCTTGGGGAGACTGGCTGTGTCTGGGGATGGTGGCAGGATGAGTCAGTGATACCAGAGGTGATGCCTGCAGAGATGCTGGGAAGGGCAGACCCAGGGGGACCTGGCCGGGCCCTCACCATGTCCTCATTCATCAGTCATAGATATTTATCTGAGGCCTGGATTTTCATAAGGCTTTAGGAAATAAGTGTCTTATTGATTCCTAACTACATTGTCCCCCCTGTAGAATAATGCCAAGGACTTTTCCACCATGCAGGGCATATCTAAGGTTACATTTGCTGAGGCCTTTTAAATCAGAAGTTGTATGTAACCTGGACATGAAGTGTCTACCCTTGAAATTAAGGCCAAAATTCTGAATATATATGGATATGTGTATTTTTTTTTTTTTTTACAAAAGGTCTAGAACAGAGATCAACAAACTATGGCCCTCTGGCTAAATCCAGCCCATGGCTTGTTTTTGTAAATAAAGTTTTATTAGAATGCAGCTATGCGCATTTGTTCACATACTATCAATGACTGCTGGCAGGTACTAAAACTTCAGAGTCAAGCTACTGCTGCAGAGACCACATGCCCTATAAAATATAAAATATTTAGTCTCTGGTGTTTTACAGAAAACGTTTGTTGACTGTTTGTCTATAGCTGCACTATCCAAAGTAGTAGCCATTCACCACAGGGGAATATTTCCATTTAAATGACTCAAAATTAAATAAAACTTATGATTCATTTTCTCACTCACACTAGCTTCATTATCAAGTTTTCAGTAGCCACCTGGTGGCCACCATCCTGGACAACACAGGTAGAGAATCTCCATCACTGCAGGAAGTTCTACTGGAAAGAGCTGAGCTAAAGCTTCCATCGGATCCATAAAGGGTCTGTGATTCAAATGAGGTCATGAAAGAGTGAGAAACAATAGTGGCTGACGGGTCCCTCCTTCCACCTGCCTGGCACAGAGGAGGCAGGAGGATGCTCAGGGTTCTGCTGCAGGACCAGTGGGCCAGAGGAAGGGCCTCCCTCGCTCAGCCACATAACGGTGACCTTGGTAGTAAGAAGACAAAACCTTGCAGGCAAAGCCCAGCAAACCGTGGACCAGTGCACACAGGTGGCTGTGGCTGAGTGAGTCCCCGTGCAATCACCCGCCCAGGGTTTCTGCCAACTCCAGTCTGTGTGGCTGCTGTCTTTGTGCTGCCTGGCAGTGTGGGTGTAGATGCATGTGCTAACAAGGGAGCCACGCACAGAGAAGCCAAGACGGGGGGGCTCTCTCCAAACCCCATTGATCTGGCCTAGGAACTGGACCATGGGGCCATCTGAGCATTTGAAAAAGTGCGAATTGCACAGACTTCTGGCACACCTAAAGTGGAGGGGCAAGAAGTGGAGAGGGTGGCAGGAACCAGTAGGGGCAGCCACTGCTGGGAATAAATGATGTGCTGCATGCATTCACCACCGTGGTCTGGGCCTCTCACTGGACTTATCAACAAGATACCAGATAATCCCACATTTGGGGATTTGCGATAAACACTAGCTTCTTAGGCCTATCACTGACTCACTGACCTTGGGCAGAATTTTTGGAACTACCCGGGCCTCCCTGAAGGGGGAGGGGGAGCCTCGGTAGTCAGAACGACTGTGAAGATCCGGGTCTCTGGGAGAGAAGTCAGCCCCTCTCCGTTGCGCAGTCCACCTTAGCCATTTGTGCCTGACAGTCTTAGAAAGACAGACAGACTGGCTCCAGAAGAGGACAGCCCCCTACCGGCCCGGGCTGCCCCCAGCCAAGACGGCCCCCTTCCATCCTCTAGTCAGGATATCGCCGCATCCATTTAAAAAAACATCAAACATCAGGGCCCTGCTCTCCGTAGCTCCCCTTGGCTGATGTCCCTGAAAGTCTGCTATCAAAGCGAGTTTGTCTCCTCCACTGCATTGAGAGAGTGAAACACGCCGATAAGGAATTGAACCGCTGCAGGGGTCTTTGGAGATAGGTGACGCCAGGTGAAGAGTGTCAGCCACAGCAGCTGCTGCTTCAAGGGAAAGATCAAAACGGCCAATCGTCTAACCCCTGAGACGACAGAGGATGCTTGATTTCTAATCCCTGGGGACGAGAGTGTGGGCCGAGGCCACAGACCGGAGGGAAGGGGATCAACTTGTATTAAGCGCTGACTGTATGCCAGGCACTTTACATACATTATCTCACTTAATCCCCACGGCAGCCCCGCAGACCCACATCGCTATCTCTATCTTACAGATGTATGAGCGTGTGTGACTCGAGAGTTTTGTGTTCAGCTTAAGGCTGCTTGATGGCCAGAAGTTTTTAGGTGGCTTCTCTGGCACCAAAGACTATACTGTTCTGCGCTGCACTCCCTGCCAAACTCCCAGAGTAGGGCAGAGATTGGTGACTCCATTTCATGGGCAGGTAGACTGGAGCTCATCAGAGGCAGGGGAGGACACAGGAAGCCTGCCTCAGCTTCAGTGCCCCTCCAGGCTTGTGTCAGGGTCATCCCGGGGGAGGCAACAAGAGATGTGTCCAGAGTCTCTAAGCTAGGGTTGCTAGATAAACTACAGGATGCTCAGTTAATCTGAATTTTAAATTATTCAGATGCAAAAACTTGACTATTTTTAAGTATAAGTATATCCCAAATATTTCATGGGATATACTTATACTAAAAAATTTAACAGAGTGTCCTATATATTTATTAGCTGGCTCTAGTAACCCCGTTCTTGGCAGAGTCCCCAAGACTTCTCACTTCATTCGCCTCCCCCTCCTCCTGACTTCCAGATCTGCCCCCCTCTCCATCCTGCTCTGCCCAGCTAGGGCTGCCCATCCACTGCAGAGGGTCCGGCCTCACCTCTGCCATTCCAGTGAGTGCATATTTAGGCAGCTCTCTGCACATGCACATAGGCACCTGCGCATAGATGTAGATTCATATGCATTGGGAATTATGCTATATATTCAGTTCTATAATCTGGTTAATGAGGACAGGGTTTTTCTGTGTTCATCAAAGTAGCCCTGCTTTGTTTGTCCTTCCTAATGCATATCAGCGAGGGGGCCATTGTGGTTTGCATACATCACAATTACCTAACCAGTAGTCTTCTGTGGACACTTAGGTGAAGAACATTCCTGTACTTACAACTTAAACCCTCATCTAATTATCTTCTTAGAATAAATTCTTGGAAGCGCAATTGCTGGGTCAAAGAGTGGGTAGATTTTACATTTTAATACATACTTCCACAGTGTTCTTAGAAAGGTTATATGATACACACCTTCACCAACAACACACTTGGGTCTATCCCTCTGCCCCTTACACTGCACGTTGGTGAGTTTTAAATCAGTTTCATTGATTAAAATGGGTGAAAAATGTAATCTCATTTGTTCTTATAATTTGCATCTCTTTGATGACAGGGAAGGTTGAACACCTGTCATCCATTACTGGCCTTTTGTAGAGCATTGTGGAAATGGCCCATCCCCACCTCTGCCCATTTTTCTGTTGAGGTGTTAGTATTTTTTCGTATCTCTTTTTTGAGAGTGGTTTTTGCATATTAAAGATATTAAAGTTACGGGTTTCCTTTTGAGGTGCAGGAGTTTGAATTTTTATGCCACCGATTTTAAATTAAAAAATTTTTACTTTTATGATCTACCTTTGGTGTCATGCTTGGAAAGGCCTCTTCCACACCACGATCAGATAAACATTCATTTAAATGTTCATCTTATTCTTTTAGTTTTATTTTTACATTGCACTCTCAAATTCCATCGGAATTCAGTTGTGTTTGTCTGGCTTTGTTGACAGTTTCCGTCTCTGCCCCACCGATGCTCTGTCTGTCCTTCATTCTCCCCCTTTGAGTACGTGGAAGCCCGTCACTTTTCAGTTTGCCCCCAGTGATTCTCTCCCTGATATTTCAGCCGTGTCTTCAGGCATTATGTCTCCAGCCTAGCTGCCAGACTTCTCGCCGTTTTCCACACAACTCTCAGAGACTGTGTGGGAATGCGTCTGTCTATTCCAGACAAATCAGCAGGTAAATAGGAGTTATTAGAAGCCGATCAGAAATGTCAATTAGATGAGAGGCTCTGTGGGTTTTAAATGCCTGATCTTGGTTGCACCTTTGCGTTTTAGGGCCATTAATCTCCAGCAGTCCGTCCGACACTTTGGTGAAGGAGAGCCCATCCCTGAGTATGGAGTCTTAGTCGATCAGATCTATTCAATCATCGAGATCTGAAAATGGGTATTTATTTCTGCTTAGCTAAATCTGTCATCTTGGGATCTCACTCTCAAAATATAGGAGGCTTCCTTAAAAATCAGGCCTATTCTACTTCATTTATTATGTCCACAGAATCTAGAAGGATGAAGAACACTTATTTTTGCAAATTCCCTGGTAACTGTTAAGGGGAAAGGTGGCATAGTACAATGATTAAGACCTCAGTTTCTGGATTCACATGTATCTGGAATCAAATCACATCGCTGCCACTCACTTGCCGTAAGACCTTGGCCAAGTAATTTCATTTCTCTGAGCTCTGAGCTCCACATCTGGAAAATCAGGATAGGAATATGTTTCATAGAATTGTGAAGCCTAAGGAAGAGAATGCATATGTCACATGATGTGTTTGGGGCAGGGCCTGGCAAATTATCCCTGCTCCATAAATACCAGCGGATTAATGAAGTCACCCTCATGTTAACCTCACTAGCCTGGGACTATTTCAGGAGTTGGAAGAAAAGAGAATGCCATCACCAGAGGTCACACCCCCAGCTCTGCCCCAGTCCCCTGGCTCCTGGGTTTGCCTAAAACCCTCGTGCTGTGTGTGGTCTGCAAATCGACTGTGGCCTCCCTGGGGAAGGAGTTGTCCCTAACCATGAGCACCAGGACTGCCTGTGAGGGCATCCACTAGATGGGGATGAGGCCTCGGGTCCTGCCACCTGGCGGACCCGAGCGGCCCGGGTCAAGGAGGGGAGCTTAGCCTTTTTGTGGCCTCTGTTCTTTGCATCAGAGAGGGTTGGCTCTAGAGCTAAACATGCTCATAACACGTCCAGCAGGCTCTATACACTGGGGTGTGGAGTCATAAAGTTGAAAGCTGTGACTGTCTTTGCAGACACACACACACACACACACACACACCACCTTTCCATATTTCCTTTCATCTAATTCACATGCCCTGAAGCCTACCCACAAGCCACCAGTCCACCTGAAAGAATGATCCTGGAGGGGCTGACATCACCCATAAAGTTGATGGTAGAGATTCATTCACTGAGCTAATATTTATTGAGTGCCTACTGTGTGCAGTTGCTGATTTTTCAACCCAGCCTCACCTTCACAACCACAGTTTGCCCCGTCTGCCCCCATCCACCCACACTCCCAGAGGGCACCGGAACAGGGGAGGAGGAGGACATGCCCAATACAGTGTGGCTTCTGAAAGAACACCTTCGTGCACTTTTGCTACCAGTGGAAGGTCAGCAGTGTCACCCCTGGGGGTCAGACAGACACATCTGTAGGGGACAGAGGAACAAAGATGGAGCTCCCTGCGGGTGCTAGAGGAGGGGAGGAAGGTTTGAAGCAAACTTCAGGCCAGGGCGTGCTTTTGTGACTTTTGGAGGTGGGGCAGGGCTGAAGGTGACCGTGATGAGACTGTGCATACAGAGAAATTGGGGTCCGGAAATGGGTTCTATTCCTCCCTGTAATTAGACCCTCTGATTCCCATTTCCCCATCTCTACCTCTCAGACAATTTCCTCATTCTGAAAGGGTTTCCCAATTCTGGGACATTATGCAGACCTTTCAAAATCGGGCTAATGGAAGCTGTTCGACTATATATGTATGCAATTTGCACATTCAGCCTGCTCTGGGCCAGAACAGCAGGCCTGGCGAGGCCTCCTCTAGGTTGGAGGCAGTGAATGTCCATTTCCTCTGCCCAGGAGGGATGGTGCTTTCTGAGTGAACCTGCTCCATTTCCGACGGCTCTGCCTTGGGAGTTGGAGAACATTCCTTTTAATCAGTACTGTGGAGTAGCAAATTAATACATAGAGATGTGACATTTGAGACAAATTGGGCAGCACTTCTCAATAAGTGGGGAATCAGGATGGATTTCATATCACGTCCTCAATAATCCCACAAACAGTTCATCACGCACAGTGATATTTTCCCCCTTTGGGGAAGAGTATTAACATAATTTGACGATGATATCATGCCGAACTCTAGTGCCCTGACCCTCCTCACACCAGTGTGTTAGAAGATACAGTGATGAAGGGGAAGGAGCATTTTCAGGTGGTCGGACTATCTGCAGGTAAGGTGGACGGACATCCACTTTAGTTCCCTGTCCCCATTCATTCATTCGTTCATCATTCATTGAACGAATATTTACCACACAGATGCTCTATGCCAAGTCTCAAGGTAGGCTTCAAGGAATATGTGTGCATAAGGAGCCGCCACCTTTAAAAAAATTTTTTTGAATGTTTGTTTTTGAGACAGAGAGAGACAGAGCACAAGTGGGGGAGGGACAGAGAGAGAAGGAGACACAGAATCCCAAGCAGGGTCCAAGCTGTCAGCACAGAACTCGATGCGGGGCTCGAACCCACGGACCATGACATCATGACCTGACTCAAAGTCAGACGCCTAACCGACTGAGTCACCCAGGTGCCCCAGGAGCCCCCACCTTTAAAGAGCTCTAACACCTAAGACTCTTGGAAGGAGGAAGGGCAAAGGAACAGGGGTCAGACAGAGGTGGGTTCAAACGCTGGCTAGCTATGAGAACTTAGGCAAGTCTCTCAACCTCCCTAAGCTGATTTTTTCCCAAAAAGAAACCATAATGCCCCCCTCAAGGGATTGTAATGAGGACTAAAAGAGTTAATGCATGCAAAATGCCTGGCACCGAGTCTCTATTCAATAAAAACCAACTCCTCTAGTGCATGGAGAAAATTGCTCTCTTGCCTAGTCGGGTCTCCGGAGATCCATTTGAGCATTGCCTTGTTCCCACTGTGACCTTGGGCAAGGCGCTGAACCTCTCAGCTCCCTCCTATGGAAAATGGGATAACCCACTCTTCCTTTCAAGAGGAGTGTGAGCATTCATGAAAAGGTCTGGAAAGCACCTAGCATGACATTTGGCACACAGTTGGCATTCAGTAAAAGGAAGCTCTTATAATAGGGCCTGGGGTGTTTTTGGGGAGTGAAAAACATTATTTCCCAGCAAAGCCTTTGGTCAAGACTTGTGGGTCTTCAAGAGCAAGGAATGCCACCTATGTTTTGTTTCTTCTGTCACCATGATACCTGAGTCCCAGGCATGAACACAACAGGGACACTGCCCTGGTAGCTGGTGCTTGCCTCTGCTAATCTGGATCTGTCTATATAGGGCTTTTGTGCAAATTAGCATAAGTGTCCACCCTGAGTACACACCACCCTGTGAGCATGTGGCTTAGTGGATGGAAGAGAGGCTGGGATTTGGTTCTTATCATCCCTCTGTCTGGGCACCCTGTTGCACTCACCGTTTTTTTTTTCAATGTTTATTTGTTTTTGAGAGAGAGAGAGAGAGAGAGAGAGAGAGAGAGAGAGTGAGAGCACACAAGTAGGGGAAGGGAAGAGAGAGAGATTGAGAAACACAGAATTTGAATAAGGCTCCAAGCGTTGAACTGTCAGCACAGAGCCTGATGCGAGACTCAAACCCATGAACTGTGAGATCATGACCTGAGCCAAAGTCTGATACTTAACCGACTGAGACACCCAGGCACCCCTGCACTCACTTTTTGTATGCAGCCCAAACAACTGCACTGCCTGAACAACTTGCCCCAGAGCCTTCCTCTTAGGGGTCCGCAGTCACTCTTTGTCCAACAAAAGATTCAGAAAATCATTTGATGCTTGGGTGCAGGGATCTCAGGGAGCTTTCACTTAAACCTTCTGATTGCTTCCAGGATGGAGAACAAACTTCCCACTGGCCAGGAAAACCCTGGATCTCAGCCCCATCTCCACCCACTTCCTCCTCTGCCCCACAGAACTCTGTCCAGTCTCTGTCTCCCTCGCCACTATTCCTCAGACTCCTCCGTCCACTCCCCCCACCCACCACTCTGTTCCCTTTTTTGTTCTTCTAGGTTAACCCAAACCAACAGGCTGAGACATTGCCTCTCAGCCCCTTGCCCGTCTCCTCCCATTCCATGCATCACTCATACCTTTCCTGTTTCTCCTTCACCTCCATCCTCATGTGGACTTCCAGATGGCTGGGACACGCAGGGGGGCACCGAGACCACAGGCTCAGGTCTGGGAGGCAGAATCGGCTCCCAGCCCAGCCAGCTGGTAACCCATGGGGGAACGTGATCACCCCTGTCATAGGAAGACAGTGATAATCCCTCCTCCACTCGATTCTCACTGGGAACAAACAATGCCTGTAGGGAGTTCCTAGTGCACTCAAAAGGACATGGGAATGGTTGTGATCACCGTTGACATCTGTGCTGATCCCAGGGTTCGACATGTCATGGATGCTCAATAAATAATGATTAAATGAGTGGGAGTTGACAAGTGGTCATCTCGCCCAACGTAGAAGACCTCAATGAGGGAAGAGATTTGCTCGAGGTACCTGGGACCGTATTCCGTTGAATCTGAGATGCCGTCTGTTAGGAGATAGAGCTCTATGTGATGTACCACAGAGAAAGAAAAACATGTTGCCAATTAACGTATGGCATGCTATTGATTATAAGACACATCTCAATTTCAAAGATATTAAAAAATGGAAAAATGCGTGCCCTAGAACCGATGAAATATGGTAATTCCTTAATTGCTTTTGACCATACCTCAGCCTCCTGTGCAGTGGGCTCATCCTTTTGACCTCTTCCCCGACCCAGGGCTCTCTGATGGTCCCAGCTCTTCCTTTTCAGCATTCAGATGGTGGCTCTCTCGGCCATGTGATCACCTCTTAATTTATTCTCTTGGCTCCGAGTCTCATTACTTCTCAATTTTCTGCATTGAACTCTATTTAACACCTATTAGCACAGGTCTTCAGTTGATAAACGCCCTTTTCTCGGAGGTGACAGGATGCCCCAGCCTTGACCCTTCTGCCATATCTGTGCCCAAGGCGGGTGAGCCCATTAAACCCAAACATGGCTCATTTGGGGCCATTGCCAGCCCGCTGAAGGCCCCTCCCATAAAGGCCCCTAAGGCACAGAGAACAGCACTGGGTGGGGATGGGAATGTGGTTTCTTCCGTTTGAATGGGAGGTGGTAGGGCCGCCTTTAACCCCTGTCCTGGCAGAGACTGTGGTTGGAGGTTCGCATCTGCCTCCCTCCTGTAGGCCTGGGTCAGGTGCACCCATCAGGGCTTCCTCCACTGGCCCCTGCCCTGGCATTTGAGAGGACACCTGCCTTCCTACCTCTTCTTCTTTGGGGGACCTGTTTCCCTACCTGCGAGCCTGGCAGGCATCCGTGGGGAGATAACAACTCCACATAGAAGTATCAGATTGAATATACCAGTCTCCTCTCTTCCCACTGTTTGATAATTTGGGGATGATAAGCCAGTATTCTGGATTATTCTTTCAAGCTCCTCTCTTTAATAATAGTGTGGATAATTGAGGGTTTGCACCCAATGATATTCCATTTTAACAGCAGGAAAACACCTAGCATGTTAGGTGGGAGAGGCTGATTTGGAAGTTTGGGGGTGGACAGATTGCATCCCTATCCTTCCCCCTTCAGTCCTATTGCACGAGAGCGGATTCACAGTCCTGGTCCTCACACGAGCCGCAGGATCCATGCCAGGGCCTCCGAGATGAAGGAAACAAAGGAGCAGCAGTTATTGAGCACCGGTGATGTGCCCAGCACCGCAACGGGAGCTTTGCAGACACTGGAGAGCAAGGCCTTACTACGACCCCCATTTCACGGATAAGGAAGTTCAGGCCCAGGGAGGTTAGTTACCTTGCCTGAGGTTATACAACGCCTGAGAGGCATGCACCCCTGTCCACTCTGTGCTGCCCCCAAAATAAGTCCCAGTCGGTCCTCCAAACCCACGGATAGGAGGCGCTGTGGAGAGTCAGGTGCGTCAGTGAGGTGTTTTTCCAAGCCTGTAGTTCCTAGTCTTGACCTTGATGAGGACACTGTTGGCTGCCAGAGACCCTGTCTCGTGGGTGATGGCTTTGCTTCCCTGCTTTTCAACCTGCCCTTCTAGTTCTTCATCTCCTGCTCTTTCCTTAAGACCTTTATCCAGCCGTACTTTAGGAATAATGCAGATTGGGTTTGGTAATGTTACATTCCCAGGAGTGGTTTTTGTGGAGTGGAAGGGGGCAGAGAAATGGGAAAGCCAAGCATTTCAGCCTCAGGGCCTCCATACATTCTGTTCCCTTTGCCTGCATTGCTGTACCCTGGAGGTCCCATAGCTTTCTCCCTGGTCTCCGCTTCAGGGCTCTGCTCAGATGTCCCCTCATCAGAGAGGCCTTTCCTGACCATACTCTATAATACAGCACCCCCACCGCCATTCTCCCTGTCGCCCTATGGCACATGATAACGATTATATGTTTATTTGCTTATTGTCTGTCTCACCTATTAGAATATAACTTTGGAAGGCGGGGGTGAGGGTCTCCCTCTTTTTTGCACTGCTATTGTTGTTTTCTGCAGAGTCCTCAGCTCCCAGAACAGGTCTTAATATGTTAGACACAATAAGTATTTGGTGAATGAATGAATGGATGGATGGATGAATGAATGAAATCACAGGTTGGAAGAAAGAAAGAGCCTATGTAGTCAGCACTTGCAAGAAGTCTGGCCGGGCCGAAGTGTAGAATAGGAGAAGCCGGAGCAGCAGGAACTGGGCTGGACGAGGGGGCCAGCTCCTGTGGGGCTTGGGAGGCCACAGGAAGGAGTTTGGGCTTTATTTGCAGAGAGAGGCCATTACCAAAGGGTGCTAGGCAGGGAAGTGACACTGTGAGATTTGTACTTCAGGGTTGGTGAGAAGGGCAGGGGACAGATTGGAGCCAAGGGAGCCATTGCAGATGGGGACGATTGCGTAGCACAGAATGTGTCTGGACCTTCTTTAGCACTGTGGAGGGTGCCAGGACAAGGCGACACTTAACCCGGGGCTCATGCCACACTGCCCACATTCCTTATGGACGGGTATCTGAGCTGCTGGAACAGAAGAAATGCCCTACACATGGAACAGACTGGCTTTCCCAGTGGCTTAAACAAAAATGTGTATGGTATTCCTGTCTGTAGACTTTCATGCTCTGATTGTAACTGATTAAACTAGCTCACCTCAAGCGTCCTGATGAATACATGATCCAGGGACAGGATCTCCAGTGGCGAGTGATGGCAATGAAGCCTTAGGGATGACACTTGGAAATTTTGCAGTGGATTCCAAGCAGGAAGGGAAAGCAAACACATTGGACAATGGTGATTGTAAGGATGACTGACATTGCTTCAGCTCTTGCCAGGTGCTAGGGACTCTTCCAAGTGCCTTACACATTAACATTTAAGCCTCACAACAATCCCATGAAGTGGGCACAACCATTATCCCCATTTTACTGAGGAAGCACAGAGAAGTCAAGTAACTTGCTTGAGGTCACACAGCTAATAAGAGGTAGAATGTGGGTTTGAGCCCAGGCAGTTTGATGTCAGCTGGCAAAAAAGAATGAAATAATTTCATGCGGCAGGGATCATTGGATCAAAATAAAATACTTCACTATAATGGAGCGCAGTGCCAAGCTTTGTACTTTAAGGATCTAGCAAAAGGAAACAATGTGCTGATCTGACTATATTCAAATGTGAAAGTTCTGCATTACAAAAACCATCTACAATGGAGTGAAAACAAGCGAGTGTTGAATAATATTATGCCAAGGAGGGCAGGAAAGAATGATGCTTTATATTATCTAAGGAGGCCAGCCAAGGTGGTGAGAAAGACTTCTGGAGTTCATACCAGAGGAAATAGAGTCAGCAAGTAAATATTCAGGAGAGCTATTCAGTCTTGCTAGTAATCAACATAATGTCAATTAAAACAATGAAATGACACTTTATCCCTAGTCAATTAGCTTGAAGAGCCTTAGGAGGAAAGACAGTGTAGAGCAGATACACCTAAACGAGCACACTCACAGTTGCTCGCGGTGATGTAAATTAGTCCTTTGGGAATCCAATTTGACAACATGTATCAAGAGTCATAAAATGCTCATGTCGTTTGACCCAGTAAGTCCTCTCCTGGGAACATATCCTACAGAAATAATTCAACAGGAGAAGAAAGTTATATGTGTGAAAGTGTTGATTTCAGCGTTATTTATAAAGATGAAAAATTGGAAACTGTAAAAATGTCCAACAATGGGGCATTGACTATAAAAATTATGGTCAATTTACCTAATGGATTTACGCAGCCATTTAAAATTATAATAGCATTATTTACTAATATAGAAAGATGTTTATGATATTATTTTCAGTGGAAAAGCAGAATGCAAAATTGTTTCCCTGTATTTATTACAACTGTGTAAAGTAGGTCTTGTGTGGACAGGGGCTGGATGAAAATAAAAAAAGGAAGCAATAGCTGTGGGAGGGCAGTGAGATTGCGGGTGATTATTTTAAAGGTTCCTCTTAATGGTTGCTCTAGTGTTGATTGTGCGATAAAGAGCAAATAGGAGAAAATCCAAAATCAGAGAGTAATCTAAAATCAACAGCAATGACGTCTGACTTATGTGAAAACTACACAGAGGTTTCGTTTGGCTGTGAATATGACATATGCCAAATGTCACATGGCTCTATTAACAGAAGTATAGACACTGATCTTGGGAAGTGGATGCATTCAGAGGGAGGAAACCCACACAATAAAGCAATGATCAGTAACAAGGTGTTTCTGAGGGTCAGGACTGTAACTCCAGCGTTAAGACCAACACAGTGTAGGTGTTTGGGAAGACTCAACAAGAGAAGTAATGATCCCTAAAGAATAGTTAAAGAGAGGACTTGGAGGTGACTTGAGGATTTGTTACATACAAGACGAATAAATGTTTATTCTGAATTGTTCCAGAGAGCAGGACTATGTCTACTGCATAGATGATAGAGAGGTGAACTTCAGCCAAGCAACAAGAAGAAATTACGCATAGCTTTAATTATTGAGGTAATGAGCTCCCCATCTCTGGAGGTGCTCAAGCAAGGGTTTGACAAGCAAGTTCTACCAGAGAGGCCATAAGCATACTCCTCAAATTGGTGGTGTATGTACTGGATTGCCTCAATTTAACATTCCATCGATTGTAAGATATGCCATTATTTTATGCACCACTAAGAAAGAAAAAACACTACCAATTAAACGATGACACACTCTTGATTATAAAACTCTTTCTAATTCCTGAGCTGTTTAAATGTTAAGTGGGAGGGAAAAAAAAATCAGTGAAATGCATGATAGCCCCAGGGGGGGATACGTGTGGTGTATTTTGAATGCCCATATCTACAGGCTAAACATGCCGTATCTTTTAGTTTTATCAGGGGTAGCAAGATTAAAGCTTATATCTTATATTACTATTTATATGTCTGTATCTTTACATATACACATACACACAGGGGGGGGAAAAGAGAGGGAGAGGGAGAGACAGGCAGGTCCAATACAAATAGGCATTTTTTAAAAGTCAGCAGGCCACATCCTGCTGGTGGCCAGCCACACTAGCTTGTCCTCTAGATCCGAGGTGCATTCTTTTCCTGCCAAGGATTTCTTTGGTGTCAGAAGACAGGCTGAACTGGATATGGAACTTTCCCTACATGCCTTCTATAATTCGTGGCAGATCTACGAGTTGCTAATTCAATGACTCTGTGATTCTGGAACTCACTACTTTAATCTGCGCTCCCATCCATTAATTCAATTGACTTTGATCCAGACCATTTCCTAATCCTTAGTACTGGCCCAGGCCCTGCCAATCAAGCCCCATTAACATGGAGACTGCAGGGATACAGTAGGCAGCCGGCCATCCCCTTAAGCCCCTCTACCTGACCCATGTGCCAGCAGCCCCTAGAGCCACTGCGGCCCTTTGTGACCCAGCAAACTGCAGAAGGCCAGAGAAGGCATGTCACCTGGGACATTATCCTTCCTCAGGCACAGGTACACCGAGAGCCAGTGCCGCCATGGCCCCCTCACGCCTTCCACCTCGCTGGTCTCCCACCCCGTCTAGAGGGCCGGGGAAAGCAGGACGCAGCCAGGACAGCAGAATGAACTTGCACTTTGGAACCACATTGATCTTGGGTTCATCTGCCATTCACTGTGTGTTATCTGGAGAACGTGCCGTGATACCCCGAGCCCCAGTTTTCTCAGCTATAACACGAAGTTGAGGCCTGAGCTCACGGGAGTGACATCGGGCGCAGCAGGGTTGGGTTTGCCTCCTCCTTCTGCAGATGCTCTCTTGCTCTGGGATCATGTGAGTCTTCTAAGCTTCCACGTTCATCTTGAATGGATGCTGAGGAGTGGGAAGATTCCTTCCTCTCCTGGGAAATAATGTCTGGAAGGCTGAGGTTTTGGTAGCCCTGCCATTCCCAAGCCAGGGAGAGTGTTCTCTGTCCTGTGCTGTGCACTCAGCTGTGTTGGAAGACAGCACGGGCCCCGCTTAGAGGCAGCACATGGACTGGCTGCCTTCTGCTGAGGCTTCTGGGGACACGGAGTATATTCCTTGGTTTCTTGCTGTTCAGTCAACTGCAAACAGGAGATAATGTACCAAACAGTGTAAAGGTTATGAAAACCTAGCTTTTTGTTCATCCATCCATTCGTCCATCCATCCATTGACTGATCGATCAGTCTATCCATCCATCCATCTATCCATAAACATGGCTTGAAGACCTACTCTGAACAGGGCCTGGGAAAACACAGATGGGTAAGATCCAATCCTTAGCCTTGGGGAGCCATGAGCTAGTTGGGCGATGGATAAGAAACCCAAGATCTCTGAGGCAAACTGCTTGAGAGAGGAGGGTGCAGGCTCAGTGGTTGCTTGCTCAGGCCCAAGGAGGAGAGCTCCCTGGATGGACTTTGGGTTCCAGACCACCACATCCTGGAGATTCTCAGACCCTGAGTCAGCAGCATCCAGAAGCCCCTGAGGCAAGAGTTTGCCTTGTACATTTGAAGAATAGAGATGAGCCAGTGCGGTCAGAGGAGGGTGAGCTGGGGAGGAGAGCAGTAAGAGGTGATCAAGTCAGAGAGGGAAGAAGGGACCAGATCAGCACAGCCTCACATTATGGGAAGGACTTGGCTTTTACTCTGAGCAAAGGGCCTGCCGGCAGGCCAGAGGAGGGTCTGACCTGACCTACCTTTAAGGAGCTGCTGTGTATGTGCATATGTTGGAGGAGGGCAAGGGTGGGAGCCAGGAGCTTGGATCCAAGCCCAGGGGGCTGCGACCAGGGCAGCAGTTACTGGAGGGGCTGAGAAGCGAGCCTGTTCCTGATGGATTTTGCTGGTGGAGCCAACAGAGGCAGCTGACAGATTGAGTGGGGTGGGTAGAGAGAAGTCGCGGATGCAAGGGTTTGACCCAAGCAACTATAGGCTCGGGCGGCAGGCTCGGGGTGTGGAGATTGGAGCTCAGGTGGGGCTGGCGGCCATCCGGAGGGCCAGATGGGGAGGCAGCTGGGTGTAGATGGCCTGTCTGCAGATACTTCATAGCCTTCTCTCGCAGAGTGTAGACGGTATTTGTAGCCATGGGATCAGATGAGATGACTTGGAGAGGGAGCAGACATTGAAAAGAGAGCCTCTCTTTACCCCCAAAGCTGTATTTGCCTGGGTTATTGAGCGAGAGCCCATTACCCTTTTCTACCATTTCCATTTCCTGGTTCTTGCAGTGGCTGTAGTGTCAGTTCCTTCCAGAGGTCTGGCCTGCAAGGCAGGACTGGCCCCGGCCAAGCAGAGCTGGTCCCTGCCCCAGATTTCCGGCTCCCTTCCGGTCTTCTGGAAGCAGGTGCCCAGCGTCCGTGGAACTCACAAAGTGCTGCTTGAGTGGAGGGTGCAGGGTGTCGGGAGAATGGCAGAGCTCGTGGGTCCCACCCTGAGGTCCAAGGAGAAATAAGAGAGACCATGTGGCCAAGAAGTCACCCTCCAAGCAGCGAGGCAGGTCCTGCATGCATGCATGGGTGCTGGGGGCCTGAGCACCAGCAGAGAATCGCCTGCAGCGTGAGGAGCAGGAGCGTGTCTCTGCCTGGCGGGCACCTACTGCCTGGGGAGCTATGGATTGAAAAATCCATAATGGGCACGACAGTGAGTGATAATACTTGAAAGGAAATCTGCGGCATCTGCCTTCAAAGCAGTGCTTTCTGGAATGCAGGCCCGAGCGCTGTCCCCCTGTTCCCATTGCTGTCCTTTGGAGATGTTCCTGCTGTCTTGCTGCTGTGAGCACCTGGAGAGCAATTAGCAAGACTGTGGCTTGGGCTTGGTGTTCGGCTACTTTCTAAAGGCTAATCGCTGGTTCACGAAAGGGAGACCTTGGGTGGGGCCCTGAGAACCCAGTGGCGGGTGCTGTTCCAGGGACTTGCAGACAAGCTCAGAGACGGGGGTGTCCCCTGTGCTCCCAAGCCCTAACAGCTATAAAAACTTTGTTCATGGGACTGTGTGCTTTTGATGGAGAATCATTCATTCATTCAAATGTTATTGAGCACCTACTATGGGCCAGACACAATCTGAAATCCTTGGCTCGCAGCAGGGAACAAAACAAATGCCCTTATGGAGTTTGCATTCCAGTATATAGAACAGGTAATAGACACATAAATGAGTAAAATATACAGTATATAGATGTTGATGAGTGCAAAGCAAACTGATAAAGAGAGAAGCAGGAGAGGACAGGTCCAGGGTGGGGAAGTTACAATTCTAGACTGGGTAGTCAGAGAGGCTCCTTGAGGAGGTGCTATTTGTGTGAAGATTTGAAAGAGGTGAGGGGGTGAGCTGGGAGTA
This sequence comes from Suricata suricatta, assembly GCF_006229205.1. Taxonomy (NCBI): domain Eukaryota; kingdom Metazoa; phylum Chordata; class Mammalia; order Carnivora; family Herpestidae; genus Suricata; species Suricata suricatta. The sequence continues at coordinate 116,590,059 of NC_043707.1, forward strand.
AGTATGGGGGAAGAGTGTTCCAGAGAACAGGGGTAGCAAGTGCAAAGGCCCTGAGGTGGGCCTGACATGTTCAGGGAGCACAAGGAGTCAGGTGGCTGGAGAGGTGTGTGAAGATGAGATGAATAGGAGATGGAATCAGAGGCCACAGCGCCAGGTGGCATACATGCTGATAGTATTTTCCATGTAGAAGAAAACTCAGCCATTTCACCTACATTCCCATTTTCAGATGAGGAAACTGACCCCAGTCAGGCAAAGTGATTTGTCCATAGTCTTGCTGCCAGTACCTGACCTTGTTCTAACAGTCAGGTCCCCTGACATCCAGATCATTCCCTTTCATTCAACTTACTTAGCCATTCAGGAAATGTTCGTAGACCTTTCACTCACTCTTGGAGATGAAAAGTAAACAAAACTGTTGGAGAGGCCCAGAGAACCAGAGTGGAGAATGGATGGGCTCACGTGAGAAGATGCTCACAGACTCTCTTTTGACTTTCCATCTGGAGAGGAGCATCTGAAAATATCACCCCAGGTGTGCCCAGGGGGCTCAGTTGGTTAAGCGTCTGACTCTTGATCTCAGCTCAGTTCTTCATCTCAAGGTAGTGAGTTCAAGCCCCACATTGGGCTCCATGCTGAGTGTGAAGCCTACTTAAAAAAGAAAAAAAGAAAGGAAAAAAGAAAAAGAAAACCTCACCCCAGAGCCAGTGGACATTGGGATTTCTGTTGCCCAGTTTAACAGGCAGATTTCTGGGCTTTTGACAGTTTTGCCCTCAGTCCACCTCCAGCCACCTTTCCACCTAGGAGTTATTAGACAGAGTTATTAGACCAGGGCCTGGCCTCCAGTGGGAAAAGAAGCGAAGCATGTCGTAATTTGAGCAGGAATTACTGGCACAGTGTAAGGCAGTGAGGACGCACTGGTGATCTAGAAGCCTTTGCCAGGGCCCTCATGGAGCTCTGAGCCCCGTGGGGGGCCAGGCCTGCAGTACCGGCACAGTGGCCAGGGCTGTGATGAGGTTGACAGGCCCCCGGGCATGTAGATGGGCAGGTTAGGTACGTTCTCTGAGAAGAAGCAGGGAGGCGAAGGGTGAAAAGGGGATAGCACACCTTTCCAAGGCAGAAGGAGACCAGAAGCAAATCATGGAGAGGGTTGATGTGACCTTTGTGACCTTGGGGGAGTCCCTGAACCTCTATGTCTCACTTTCCTCACGTATAACATGTGATAACAGTGGAGCCTACCTTGCAGAGTTATACTGAGCCTTAAAGGGAGTGGTCCAGTGAGCCCAAGGAGTGGAGAAGTGGAGAGGAAGACATTCCATGCAGGAGGGGAGCCTGAGCCAAGACGTGGAGGGAAAGGCCAGCCTGGGGAGTATAAAGAGCTCCATGTGGGTCAGTATTAAAATTAATGAATAACAATTAGAAGGTAATGAAGGGGGCGAGGTGACACCGTAAAGACGCGCCGGGGTCTAGAGTCAGAGGCCTGTTTGCATGGCAAGGATGGGAGTATCGTCTGTGGTTGGCAGAGAGCCATGCAAGGGCTCTCAGAAGAAAGGCAGTGGCATCATCAGACATTTCGAAAGGTCACTGTGGCTTCTGAGGAGAGGGTGGATTCCAGGGGTCCAGACCAGGGGGTGGGGGCCCTCCTGGGAAAGCAGGCACGAGGTGTGAGGCCTGCAGCTGGGATAATGGCAGCAGGGTTGGGATGGAGAGGGGAGGCTGGGGTCGGATCGCCAGGGGCGAAATCAGCAGGACTTGATATTTGATTACGTTTGTGGGGGGCGGGAGGCAATGAAAGAAAAGGAAGATCCAGAATGTCCCAGCAGGTCAAGCAGTTTTAGGAAAGCCACTCCCAATGGATTTAGGAGTTCATAGCATATGTGTGTGTATGTCTGTGTGCGTGCGCATGCGTGTGTGTGTGTGTAAAATTGGCTCACAAGATTATGGAGGCTGGGGAGCCCCACGATCTGCCACCTGCAAGCTGGAGGCCCAGGAGAGCCAATGGTGTGATTCAGTGTGAGTCTGAAGACCTGAGAACCGGGGGACCTGGTGGTGTACTTCCCAGTCGAAGGGCAGGAGAGGACGAGAGGAGATGGCCCTGCTCAAGCAGCGAGGCTGGAAAAAGGGGCAGTTCTTCCTTCCTCTGTCCTTTTGTTCTCTCGGGCCCTCAACAGCTTGGTTGTTGTCCACCTGCAATGGGAAAGGCACTCTATTTACTGAGTCCACTGATTCAAATGCCAGACCCTTCCAGAAACATCCTCACAGACACACCCAGGAACAGTGGTTAGTCTGGGAGCCCTGTGGCCTGTCAGGCTGACACATAGCATCAAGTATCACAGTGTGCTGTCACTGGGCAGGAGTGACCTGGGGAGAGGCTGTCACCATGATGGATGTGGGGGGCAGAGCCGGAGCCCTGGAGGACACCCGCTGCAGGCAGAGCAAGTGGCTTACACAGAGGGGCTATTGCCGGGGCCTCAGAAAGGGTGGCAGCAACATGCACAGATGCCACGGCGTCAGGGCCCCCAGAAAGGGGAGAGCAGTGGTAAATGTGGCCAAGCATCCAGGAAGATCAAGACTGCACACCATCAGGGCGCCTGGGTGGCTCAGTTGGTTAAGCATCCGACTTAGGCTCAGGTCATGATCTTGTGGTTTGTGAGTTCACGCCCCACATTGGGTTCTGTGCTGACGGCTCAGAGCCTGGAGGCTGCTTCAGATTCTGTGTCTCCCTTTCCCTCTTCCCCTCCCCCACTTGTGCTCTGTCTCTCTGTCTCAAAAATAACTATATAAAATTTTTTTTAAAAGACTACTGGGTTCTGTCCCATGGTGAGTGCATGGAGGTCTCCCTCACCCCCTGTGCAGGGGGCTGAGGCATGAATGGGAGGCAAAGAAGGAGAGCTGAGCCTCTAGACACTTCCTTAGAGATGCTTGAATGATAAGGAGGGATGTAGGGACAAGTGAGCTTCTGGGTTTGTTTGACTGTTTTTACTATAAGGGAGACCAGATTGGGTTTAAAAACTGAGAAGGGGCTTGGGATGACGGAGTCCTGTGTGGTCGAGAAAGATTTCCAGAACCTAAACCTAGAGTTCCGCTTAGATCTCCCCGCCAGACGGGACAGTGACAGAGCCCTGTGGCAGACCACTAGAGACTGCCTGCAGGTGGACGGAAGCCCTCCGACTCGTTTGCCTCGCACGAGGCCTAGCGCTGCTCCAAAGACTCCCTGGAACTTCTGCCTGTCCACAGAACATTCCAGGTGACCAGAGGCAGCTCAGACACCGTGGGAGACAGAGTCGGGAGACCTGGATTGAAGTCTCACTCTGGCTCCTCGCTCAAGTGACGGTTTGAGTGGGACTTAAACTTTCGGGACCTGCCTTTCCCCCTTTATAGAAATGGGGCCGGTGCTGATACCACCATGCTTTCTGCGCACAGTCCTTGGGAAGGCTAGATGAGGGGACGTGGGGGAAGGAAGGTGGGTAGGCAACTGAAAAGCCGGCACAGCTGTGGTTTTATTTCTCACCTGTGCCCACTTGGAGCCGGAGCCGCTGACTGATGAGTGCGGGGAGCTGACAGCACATCTTGGAATCCTGATTTGGCTGTGTGTGCTTTATAAAGCATAATCATTTGTTGGTTTAAGTGAGATCTCTAGGCTTTTTCAAAGAGTCAAACAATTTATACTCAAACTGCATCTTGACAGCTAGATTTGGAGATGCGCGTCTTTTTTTTTTTTTTTTCCTTCAGACCACATGTCTTGCTTTTATAGATTATAAAAGTATTCCATGTTCATGGGAGAAAATGGGGAAGTGCACAAAACACACAGAAGAAAATTACAATGAACTGTGATCTGACCTTCTAGATCCCACCACAGTTAATAGGCTGGTGTTGATCCCTCCAGGCATAAGTTTGTAAATGTGTGTGTTAAATTGAAATTTTATACATTTATATTGCTATAATTATTTAACTAAACTCCCGCGTTTAAAATTTGAATTGTTTCCACTTTTCCCCTATGATAATGTTGCCATGAAAAATCCCTATACATAAATCATTGGGTGCATCTGATTATTTCCTTAGAATAAATCCATAAGGGCATAGCCTATTTCAAAGACTTTTGGTAGGTGGTTTCAAATTGCTTTCCAGAAAGATTTATCTTCTTGCCAGCAATGTATACACATTTGCTCACACCCTCCACTTCACTGAACATTAACACTTTTGAACAACGGTTTACCGATTTGACAGGTTAAAGCAGGGGGCGGGGGGTCAGAGGAGGCCAGTCCTGAGGGGCTGTCTGTATCCCAACAGCTGTAGGATTATGGCAGAACCCCTGTTTCTCAGGAGTTTGTTGTTCCATGGCCACTGCCCTGGCTTGCTCCTCACTCACTGAGGACCCAGGGAGAGCCTCTGTGCGTTTGCCCCAGAGTGGAGCACTTCCAGGGGGCGGAGGTCAGACCAGATGGGGTAATGATGCTCAGAGGCATCCGAGTCCTGAAAAGAAAGGGAGAGAGAAAGAGAGAGGGAGAGAGAGCAAGCATTTCAGGTGGAAGCGGGCCAGTCCCCTGCATATCATCTTGTATGTACTTCTGGGCTTAGATTCTAGAGCCTTCTTTTGGGCATCATCCATATTCCAGAATGCTCTGTTGTTCATGGGACCTGCCTCTCTGAACTAGATGGAGATCTTTTGAAGGCAATGAATTAGTAGAGTGTTGAGAGTGTCCGTGCTTAAGGCAACTGGCCGGCTGGCTCCCTATGTCCTTTAGTGCCATCTCTTGAGGGCTTCTTCTCTCCCAGAGTGGGAGAGTAGGGCAGCAGGGTAGTGCCCTCCTCCACCTAGGAATGGTCACTCCTCCACCCTGGACGGACTGGAAGCCTTTGGAAGAAGAGGCAGAGAGCAGAAATTTCCTGTGTCAGTACCCAAGAAGGAACGGTGTGGCACATTTGTTTATTCATCCTGTCTTGCATCATAGGACAAAAATGTATATTAGGACAAAAATGAAGAAGAACAGGACCAGATCCTCTGGTGCCTTCTAGGAGCTCCCAGCCAAGTAAGACAGACAGGCTCATAAACCAGCAATCACAAACATAGGGGTGAGGGATAAGCCTCAGAACAATTTCTTCCAGACAGTCTGGAAGCCCAGGCTGCTCACTTGTCTTTATCTACTATTTGTACTTTGGGGGGAAAGAAAACTACTCCAGAAGCAGTGTGGGATGGTGAATGGAGTCAGGAAATGAGAACATTCCCTGGGGTATGCACAGTTGACTGAGTATATTAAGAGCAGAGGTGAGCAGGGTCTAGAGTCCACAGAATTTTCCAGGTGCAACATACAGGGCTCCCCTCCTAGGAGGCAGGATGTTAGCCTCTGAATTAGGGGCCACAGGGATCAAGTGAAGCCGGGGAGGACTGCCCCAACGGTGTCTGCTTTGGGCTTCGTGATGAACCAAGATAGGTTAGAGCCTTCGGGACAAGGAGGCGCGTATGGACCTATAGGGGGACCTGGCAGACAGACCAAATGGCTCTCCCTCATCTTGAATTCTATTATCAGTGGGTTGGTTGTGGACCAGGTGCTGAAGCCACATCTACAATCACTGAGAAGAGTGCAGAGATCAGCTAGTGATGTCTGAATGGGGGTGGATTAAAGAAATGTTGGCACGTTTGCTATTTTTGTTGTCCATGATCCCCAGGCATCAGGGATGACAGAAAGATCTTGATGGACAATATTGCTGAATGCCAGAGAGGACAGGGTCGTGATGGTGTGCATGATTTATGCTTGCCCCTGGAATACAGATCTGTGATGTCAGTGGAGCAGAGGCCTTTTGTGGAAGAAAAATTGAACTCAGCAGAGCATCAGGGTCCCAGCCTTGGTGACTGGATTCAGCTAAGGCTCCAGTCTTAAAAGAGCTGTAGCATCAGGAAGGGAAGCAAGGCAGGAACCCAGATAATATACACCCGGCCAACCTGGCCAGTGCAAGGGACACTCCACTTGGTGAGCTCCCCTTGGCTCATGATGGTGGACCTGGGGCCACACAGCTCATTTTGACCCTACCTTCCAATGGTCTCCCTGCCCTATTTGGGACCAAAGCAGGACCTGGGCAACATCACACCTACAGGGACTGGATGGACTATACCTAATCATAAACATGTCATGGATTTCCACCCTCAAAGGTGGCCCCACTAAATGCCCAAGCCAGAAATGAACCCACAGCCCATCACTGTCGGGGAAGTAGATCTCACCCTCCCTCTGCCTCCTGGCCAAGGTGAAGAGGGCATCTGTAACTGAAAATGCTTCTGTTTGGACTCATGTCTTTCTCTGGGAGGATTTCTCCATCTCAGATCTGATTAACTTCCCATTGAGAGGTCATTTTCCCAAACGGGGACTCAGCTCATGAGTTGCCCATGTCAGTAGGAGAGCCATTGAGGGTAAGTGGTGGGAGATTGGGCCCCTGCTGTAACCTTTGCGTGTGCACTGTCTTCAGTGGTAATTGGGGAATGACCAATAGCGGCAGGACCTGGGCCCAGCTCAGCAGGGATTGGGCAGAAGCATTTGCTGGGGAAGACAGAGGGAGAGAAAGAGGATTGGCAAGTCCAGAGCCAGACAGGGAACCCTCTCTCAGAACATCAAGCTCCCAGGTGTAGGAGAGAGTTGGAAATAATAGAATGGAGTGGAATTAAGAGGAATTTCCCCAGGCCATAGGAATATGACCCTACCTTAGACTTTCCCTTTTGAAAGGCCCTGTAGGAAGTCCCCCCATATCTCCCTGATTCTCTGATTTACATCCTGTCCTCCTGTACTCCACCCTGTAGTTTAGCCCTTCTGAAATCAAGACTAATACCAAAACAGTCAACAAATACAGATCATGCTATATTTTTCTTCTTTTTCCAAAAAAAAAATCTATTGATGGTACGTGTCATTACTGATGGCTTCCTCCAATCAAGGAAATGTGGTCTATATACAAAGAATGAAGCTGGCAAAGGACCCTTGATTACTAGATAAAACAGTGGCTCCAAATGCTCTTGGGAGCTGTCTGGATTCCAATGGAAATGTGTTTAGTTTACTTCCGTGATCCTTTTAGTGGTCATGGAAAAAAGCCAACCTAAGGAAACTTGAACACCAAGGAAATATATTGGCTTTGTTTCCAGAGATGCCCAAAGGGTGGATGGTTTCAGGAATAGCTGGATCCAGTCTTGCTGATACTCTCTTCATCTCTTAGCTCAGCTGCATCTCTTTTATGTGGCAACAAAATGGCTTCTAGGAGCTTTGGGTTTCCATGATCCAGGGGACAGTGTATCTTATTTCTTCCAACATCCATATAGAAGAACTGTTATTGGCCAGGCTTGCATCATGTACCACCCCCAAGAGAAATCACTGTGAGCTGTGGATGAGATGTCATGTTGATGAGCTAGAGGGCAGGCAAGGCATTGTGGTTTGATGGGCAGTCCATTCAGGGCCACATGGGATGTAAGTTGGGCACTTCTCTAATGGGAAGAAAGAAATGCTGGGTGGATAAAAGGTCTCCACTACAGGTCTCCACTCTTTGATCAGGCAGAAGGGCCTAGAACCAGAATTCTTCCTCCCAAAATTTAATCTTTGACCACTCTGACTGACCACTTCTGTTCAAGGAAAGGCCAGTCTAGAATAGTGCACTGGACTGACAGAGGACAAGGAGAGGAAGGGACAGAATATGGCAGTGCTCCAGTGGCTGGCCAGTGCAGCACACCTCTCTCAGGTGGGGCTGCCTCTGGGCACATTCCCCACAGAGGGGACCTGAGTGCCTATAGAGAAGGAGCAAAATGGCTGAAGAGGCTTAAGGCAGCCTAAGCTGTGCTGACAAGGAAAGAAGAAGCAGAGGAGAGACTGCATCCTCTGTGAAGAAAATGCATGGGGATATTTCGCCCAGTGCCTGGCACCCGGTGCCCAATCAATAAATGGTAGCTATTATTATTACCCATTAGGGATCATCCCTCAGCGCCTGCAGTCTGGACATGATGGATGCAGGCTGTGTTTGTGTAATGGGGATTATTTATTAGTCACCTTGTAAAAAAGCAATGACAGAAAGGCACAAAACTGTGTTACCACAGAGGGATCTTATCTCACGGAAATCAAAAGCTTCTGTTTTTCCACTAGGAAACAAGAGCACTTGTTCTCAGAGATTAAATCCAATTCCTCTGTTAAGACCTAAAGGGGAAGGAGGAGCTGTAGTTCTCACAGATCTCAGCAAAGCTTTTAGGATAATTGTCCTCCAGTACCTGAGTACTTGGGGACACGGGCATGTTGGGGGTGGGAGGGGGAGATGGTTGGAGGAAATGGGAGCTAGCAAAGTGGGGGTGCTTTGTCCTTTTGGAGCTCACTTAGGACTTGGCCCCAACTTCCCTACCTTCCTTGGCTCAGGGCAGAGACCCAAAGGTGATGTTTATGCAAATCCCTTTCTATTAGTTGGGGGAGGAGGGGCCACCCTGACCACTCCTGCCTTCTGCTACCTCCCCTCCCTCAGTGCTGACTCAAGAACCATTTTTACAAAACTGTGACCATCTAGTGGCATATACTATTTTAGAACTACTTTAAAAAAATGTTTGGGGTGCCTGGGTGGCTCCATCGGTTAAGCGTCCAACTTTGGCTCAGGTCATGGTCTCATGTTTCATGGGTTCTAGCTGTGTGCTGACAGCTCAGAGCCTGGAGCCTGCTTTGGATTCTGTGTCTCCCTCTCTCTCTTCCCCTCTCCCGTCACACTCAGTCCCTCTCTCCCTCAAAAATAAATAAAAAACATTAAACCAACTTTTAATAAGAAATGTTAATTTGATATTTTCAGTTAACAGAGGTTTGAGGAACATATTTATGGGGGAGTTGTCATATATGACAATTTTAAGCAGCCACAAAGTCCCCGTGCACGAGATTAGGTCTTGCTAATTATTTGTTTAATAACAACTCTGCCTAACAACAGATGAAGACCTAAAGACAGCAATCAGCCACGTTTCCCCAAAGAACATGGGGACATTTTAAATCTATGCAGAGAATCAAAGGAAATGTACAGATCACTTCTTATTAGCACGCACTGAGGCTTAGTGGCCACTCTGGGTATAACATTTATTAAGCACTTTATCTTAACTTAAACTCCTCCAAACTATTCTCTCACAGAGGTGCTGTCATCCCTGTCTTACAGGTGAGGAAGCTGAGGCACTGAGAGATTTAATAGACTGGGGAGGTGTTGAACCCAGATGGTCGGACTGAAGAGCTAGTGCCTGGGGTGGGGCCACCTCATCAGCATGTGAAAAGGGTTTATGATTTTATTCTCCTTAAATGACTCATGTCCATCATAAATATTAAAGGGATATGGTAAATTTATAAATACAAAGTGTTTTGTGATGGCACAAAGTTCCACTGATGCAAAAGTCAACCATTGGTAGCATTTTGAGACCATTATTCTAGACATCTGGCTCCCTAGGGAGACAGGAAGCTAATGAGGGTGCAGGACAGAACAAATTTTAGACAAAAATGGGGCTGCTGCATTCTCTCCATTTTATTTTTACTTTTTGAAAATTGTACTTGAATTTAACAGATGGGAAAAAAATTAAGGAGAAATGGAAGGAATTGTGGAACTTGAGACAAATAGACATAAGTTCCTAAAACATCCCTCGAAAGCTAAGGACAAAGATTATAGAACACACTGAGAACTTGCAGTCATGTTTCTGCTTCTGCTTCTGTTTCTGCTTCTCCTCTTCCTCCTCCTCCCTCCTCTCCCCCTCCTCCTTCTCTTCCTCTCCTCCTCCTTCTCCTCCTCCTCCTTCTCCCTTTCTCCCCCCTCCTCCTCCTTTTCTTCTTCTTATTTTTGCAATATTTTTAACCCCCCTCTACAAAACATGAAGAAGTCAGTGCATTTATATTTGTTTTCATTTCTTCAAACTCTTTCTTGGTTAAAACAATTTTTCATCTTTTTGCCCAGCAAGGTCTATAACATTTATATTATTTCTGTGCTGTCATTTTCACAATTGTGTTATCCTGGCTGCATCTTTATAAAACATATTTAACACTCAGCACCAATCTTTTTACTACATGTTTTGTATTCCAGAGTTATGTATTTTGATTGATCTCTTGGTTTGCTGAAGTTCAATCTCAAATACTTTTTGGAAGAATGGTTCATGGATATTGTGTTCTCCGAATTCCTACGTGCTCAAGAGTGTCTGCCTGTTGTCTAAATACTTAAATGACAGCTTCACTGGGTATATGAATCTTAAGCTGTAATTCTCATCAGAGCTGGGTTGGATTGATCTGAGGCAATGCAGACTCATTTTTCTGTCATTTAGCTTTGTCTTTTTTTTGCTTGGATGCCCATATGAATTCATCCTTTTTGCTTGAAATTTAGTGAGTTTGCCAGCATGTCTTGGAGGTGTTTACTGTCCATAAAAGTTTTGGACACACCGTGTGCCTTTTGATCTTCAGATTCAACTTTGTTGATTTCGGAATGTTTTCATTGATTATATCTTTGCATATTTTTCTCTATGGATATGTTGGATCTTTTTTGTCAATATGCATATCTGTGATCTTCTCCATAATCATGTTTCTATATTTGATCTTTACTGTTTATTTAATTTTCACAATCGTGGCCACCACATTCCCGATTTGGATTTTCAGACATGCCTAACTCACCCCTCCTCCACCCCCTTCTTCAGTTGCTTTAATGTGATCTTTCCGTCTTTTTCTTTCCCCTCTTCTGCCAACCTGCCTTTCTTGTCTTTTGTTTATCTTATAATTTCCCTTTTAAATCCTTGAAACTCTTCTTTCAATTTCTTTCTTTTTTTAATCTAGAATTTCTTTGACACTAGAGAACTATGTTTTTTAAACTTCTATTGTTTCCTTTGATAGTTCTTTCTGATATATGTGTTTCCTGTTGCCTTTTACTTTATTAATTTCTTCTTTTATCTATTTTGTGAATTCAACTTATACCTCTCTCTGGCTAGCTCCCTACTCACTCTCTGTTATTTGAATTGGACCAAATATTTGCTGCGGAATAGTGTGCAGAGCTCTGGGGCATGGGAAATCAGGGGTTATGAACTGAGCAATCCTGCATTGCAAGTCAGGTTTTGTAGCTCAGGTAATCTCCCAGTGAAGCCAGTGTTTCTGTTTACCTAGGGTCAAAGCTTCTCTGCCAGGTGGTTTGGGGATGGATGCCTCACTTGTCCACTGCCTTACTCTGCAACCTCCTAGGACAGAGGCGGGGGCCCTTCCTTCAGTCCCCACACCTCCTTTCCTGCTTCTAGTGCTGATGGGGTGTCTGGATTTCTCCCAGTTCTCCCGTGGCTGGTCTCTATTCTGACATCTTGTCAATTTCATCAGCGATTCATGAGAGCCTTTCGAGTGCTGAGTTCCTTGGTTTTAGGGAGACCCATGTTTTCTTGAAGGTCTAAGGATGCCCTCAACATCCCCTCTTGTTTAGGTCCAAATTCTTCAGTACTTGGTGAATATGCTCGGTGGCTTTTGGTTGGGAGCATTTCCTGTTTCACCGAGAAGCCAATTTTTACTTGTTCCTTTTGTTGTCGTCTGTGGATTTTAAGAGAAATAATAAGTATAAATGCCCTCACTTGATATTTTTACTAAAACTTTTTTTTGACATTTTAAAAAAAGAAGTCTTTCGTGGCATCATGGTTGTGTAGAATCCCACTGTACCAATCAGCAACATTTCATTTACTAAAATTCTCTGTTAAGGACATTTCTGTTTCCTTTTCTTCTTTTTGAATATGAACAATGCTGTGATGCATATCCTTCGATATTTGCCCAGTTGCCCCCACCCACATTTTATAGAACTGGGGAAAGCCTCAGAGAGGGTAAGAGGTTTGCCCAAAGTCAAGAATCTGGTTACGAGTAGGTGTGGGGTGAGGCGGCCTTTCAAAGCTGTCCAGCTGCCACAGACCTGCGTCTCTGTTCATTCCAGCAAAGACCCTTCCCACCGCCCATCCTCTCAAATTTTACTGCTCCTCCAGCCCTACATTCTTGTAGACTTAGTCCCTGTTCTCAGAGGGATTAACTGTAAGAGGATTTCTGTGCAGCTTTTCTCCTGGATTTGTACAAAAGGACTTAGATAAGTCTTGGCTTATGGGGCCCTAATGGGCCATTAGGGGGAACTGGAGCACCCGGGGCCAGATCTAACCAGAGGAAGGCATCCGGGAGGCTAGGCAAGGCCTGGGGAGCCTTTCAAAACCTCTTCTTCAATGTCTTCTTGAACAGCACACTCTGGGAGTCTGGGCTGCTTATGCGACCCAGATATTTAGGATTTCTAAAATTGAGGATTTACTCTTTGGAGGTATTCTCATGCAAATGACCAGTGATTAAGTATCTAACATATACTCAGGGCTGGCTTCAGAGACGTCTCACAGGGTGCTGTACTTGGACGGGCCCAAACTTGGCTTAGTGCCGTGCTGTGGCCTTCCTGAAATGCTTTGTTATGTTTGAACAGGGTCCCTGCATTTACATTTCGCACTGGATGCTGATAATGTCTCTCCTCCTTTGTGTGCGCCAGATGCAGTACCAAACTCTTTCACCTGGGCGAGCTGTGGTTGTTTCAGGGAGAAGCAGAGAACTGGGTCTGAGAGGCCCCCGGGCTTAGAGGCTTCAGATCCTGCAGGCTCTAGTCCAGGCAGCCTGGTGTGAGAGCAGGAGCCGGGCAGATGGGGGTACACCCGGACAAGGTGACTGCCCTCGGAGCCCACAGCTGGTCACTCTGCAGAGGCCAGCCACGGGGGCAGGGGGGGGGGTTGGGGGGGGAGCAGGGAGTGTGTCTCAGGACTGTGCCTCAACAGCAGAGGAGATGCCCATCCTGCCTTCCTGAACTGCAGTCGGCTGTGGAGGCTGCTAGAAAAGGCTTTCACTCCATTTCTGTCCCGTCACCAGCAACATCAGCAAAGAGAGGGAGCCCAGTTTCAAGAATTGTGTGGACAGATCTCAGCACTCCCACTTAGCCGTGGCTGGAGGACAGCCTCTCCCTGTCCAAATCTCTCTCTGTCTCTCTTTTCTGTCTTCTGTTTTATTAGCTGCACAAGAAAAGATTTTTATTACTCAAATGAGCTCTCAGCACGTCTGCTAATACACTCCTAATGGGTTTTAAGACTTAAAAGCAACAGCACGGATCACCATTTGCTTGCTCAGCAAGAATTTGCCTGGTGGGAGGGCAGGATGAGGGAAGGGAGGGCTCGGGGAACAGGAGACACCTCTGTTGGCCAGACCCACCATGCAAATAAGCTGGGATGCGGTCCCAACATATTAAATGGATCAGAGGAGCTTCTTGTTCACATGTGCAAATTAGATTAATCAGACCAGACACAGAAAGAGAAGAATAATAATGCCGCTACTCAGGACACATAGGCCCCTGCAGGGACACACAGGAACGAGACTTGGCCTGGAAATCATCTTTGGGCGATGGGTCATGACCTGGCTTCTCTCACGCAGCCGTCCAGCCGGGTCCAAATCCATCAGATGATCCCTGCTTTGCCAGCCGTCTAGGTCCTTCCTGTTGGGCCTGGCAGCTTCCAAGGCACCGATGAGAAGGAAATCTGAATTTCTTAGGTTTCAGAGACGCAGTATGGTCTGAGGGTTCAGAGCCCTAATGAACAGGCGGCACTGACACTGGCCCACTGCATGACCTTGGGAAAGTTTAAGCCCGTAATCACTCTGAACTTGCATCTCTGCAGGGTTGAGAGCTCCTGCCAGAGCTTGTTCTGTGGATTAAATGAGGTAATACTCTCAGAGTAATACTAGACTTAATTAACGTTAGCTGTGATTTCCTGCCCTCCCTTTTTCTTCCCTGATTCATGCAATCAGTTCCTGTTTTCTCGGAGTTGATTCATAAAATCCTCTCCGTGATTTCTCTAATTTGATCTTTCGGGAGAGACTTACAGACCTTTCCCACCCAGAGGGGGCACCCTTTGAAAATTCCAGCTGTCCACTTGGAGTAGCCCTGTGGGCAGGTGCCCTGTTTCTTCCATCTTCTCCTGCTCCTCCGTCTCCCTTCTTGGGGGCCTTGGCTCAGCCTTCCTCTGTGCACAGGTCTCAGGCCCCAATGAGGACCGCTGCCAAGACATTCTGTTTGCTCCCGGCATGCTGAGCTCTGACAGCCGATACACACAGAACCCACACACCTGTGTCTCGATCTGTAGGCAAAGAGAGTTTTGTGGCCAAGCCACAAGCTAGGAGAGAGGAACACAAAGCTCAATAGAGCATGGCTTCTTATCATCCTTGGATGCTCTCACATTCCCCTGTGCTGAGTTTTATTTCGGCAGGCAGCAAGCGCCCTGGGTAGGTGCTGGAGGGAAGGGCGGCTGGTGATCGAGCCAAGGGAGTGTGGGCGTTGCGTATTGCTTCGGTTATCAGTGAGCTCCAGCATCTTTCCATGTCTATTAGCTATTTGTATTTCCTGTGAGTTTTCTGTGCGTTTCCTTTGTCTATTTCCTGGGGTTCTTTGAGTTTCTTTTCCTTTTTCAGTAATTTGCAGGGGCTCTCAATAATATCTGGGCCTTCATTCTTTGTCATGCATATTGGGCATAGTTTCTTCCAGTTGACCACTGGTCCTTTGTTGATTGCGTTTTTCACCTTGTACATCACCCTGGCTGACCTCAGCGAGGCCTGCACCAGTGCCAGGATGGGCACCGTTACAGATGGCTAGGGTCAGTCACACCTGGGAATAAGAGCTGTCGAGTGTGCATCAACAGAAAAATCTCGATGGACCGCTGCTCCAGGTGACTGAATATTAGCACAACTGGACTTTGGGGTTTTTGAAGCATTGCTTTTCTGATTTGCAGGAAGTCCATTTCTTGCAAAGAAATTGCAGTTGCTTGTGAAGAGAAAGCAGAGGCATGATGAGCTTCCACAGGCCTGCTGGAGCCGGGAACTGAGTATGAATGAAATTGGTGGAGAGTACTCTGGGAGCAGGGGCTGGTGAAACAGCTGCCGTGTTTTTCTATTTCCTGAGAACTGAGGTTGACCTAGGGCTCTGGGGATGTGAAGGATTTGCATAGGCCCAAAGTCTTGATCAGGAGGCCAATTATAGGCGCAAAATCCCTCCCCCCGAGGCTGAGCAGTGGCTGGTGAGAAGTGGTGTTCAAAGGCACTGGGGCTGATGTCACAGAGCATGGCTCGGAAGCCATCAGCCCTGCCTGAGGCAGCCACCTGGCAGCCTCTGATGGTGTCCGAGTCACTGTCCAGCAGTTCAAATGGATGATTCCAGTGTTGGCAAGGCCAGAGACCCCCACGTGACTGCCAGTCATGGTGGTCGTTCTGTGAGAAGCCAAGACAAAACAGGGTCTCCTTGCAGGGAGTCTCCCTGGATCCGTGGTGAGAACTTACAGTCTTCAGCAGCATTTCCTCCCTTTCTTCCTCGCTGAGAAACACATTTACCAAGTGCCTACTGTGTTTGGGACTGATGGGAGTTCACGGAAGTATTCCTCGGTTTCGTAAAGCAGCTGGCTTAGGGTGAGGCATGGTGAGGTGAGACGTGTGAGCCATGGAAGTAGCTTCCATCCCAGGGGGACAAAGTTTTAGCTAACAACTGGCTCTTTTTTTTTTTTAATGAATATTCATGTAATATCTACCATGTGTGGTGTCTGGGCTGGGCTCTGGAGAGCCAACAAAAACCAAGAACAGGTGCATTTCTTCCCTTCAAGGACCTGAGGAAAGACATTAATCCAGGAACACAGAAACCCACATAAAGGACTACTGTGGGAAGGACAGCTAAGGCGCAGCCCAAGGTGCTGTGAGCAGGAGAGGGGGAGACCCGGCCAAGCCGGAGGCAGCCATCCCTGAGCCTGGGGCTGGAGGGAGAGGGGGTCACCAGGGAGCAAGGACGGCTTTCCCAGCTCGGTGAGCTGCACGGCGCCATACCCTCTCCTTCCTGCTCACCTCCTCCACACCCTTAACCTAAAACACACCCTCGGTATCCAGTTGGTCATATGCTCTATTTATTCGGCCTCCCAGAAATCCCAGGAATCTAACCCCACCCTCCTACTTTTTTGTGTGCCTCCACTGTGTCTGCCTCTCTTTTCCTCTCTCTCCGCCAGATTCCTCTAAGGATGCCTTTGCTGGTCCCACCATTTCCCTCCACTAAGTCATAACATCCTGGCATCTGGGGTTTGTGTCCATACATTGGCAAAGACCTTCTGTACAGAACATGTTCCTTGTTCAGTTAACCGTTGGAAGGTAGTGGTAAGCTAGGCACCCAGGAGGATGGGGGACTTACCCAGGAGAAAGGGTTGGGTTTTCTGGAAGTCCTAGGCTTTGAGCTGCTCTGGCAGAATGGATAGAATTGGATAAAAGGAGTGGGTGAGGAAGCCATTGCTGACAAGTCAAAGAGCTGTGGTAAGTGTTGGGGTCCGAGGGGCATGAGGCTCCAGAGAAGCCCTCCAGAGGAACCTCCAGAGCAGTGTTTCTTTGATTTGGCAGGAGCACGGGAGAGCTAGATAGTACAGGATTGTGAGTCACGTGAGCCACAGGCAAGGGGATGGAATCTTCTTTCAAGAGGCTGGATCAGCCAGAGATGCAAAGTAGCCCCCATCCTCCCCAGGATGAAGAAGTGGGGAAGGGGCAGGAGAGAGAGGGGAGCAGCTTACTGAAAGAGAAGGGCACCGAAAAAGCAGCATGGGCAGAGGCAGCCCAGAGGGGTCCAGGGCCCCAGCGCTGAGCCTCGCCTTGGACAGGAGGAGGGAAACTTGGGGATGCGCTGTGAGAATGGTGGAGAAACACAGGGAGGGAGGTGGGGAGAGCCATCCTGTCCTGTAACGCAGGTCCTTCAGTGGTAAAAGTAAATCTGTGAACCGGCACAGAAGTCTCCCAAGTGAGAACAGTGCCTGCTTTCATGAGCCCTCTTCTCCCATTTGCCTCTCAGATTTTCAGGCTCACAGTTTGCTATGTAATTTAGATCTTTTCTGTACATTTGCAGCATTGTGCATATATCGAGAGAGAGCTGTATACATATGCATAGACACAGGCACACCCATACACACACTGATATAGTTGTGTTTCTTTATATAAATGTGATAATACAAAATGTACTATTCTGAAACTCCTTTTTTTTAATATGCCATATGTCTTAAGAGTTCTTTGTATATTCATATTCATTCTTTTTGGTGGCTCCAAGGATTTCTGTGCCATGAGTTAGCTATTTTATTGATGGACATTGAAGCTACTCCCCATGATCTCTGTTAAAAGCAACAGTTGGGATGAGTATCATTGTTTCTGCATGTCTGTGCGCATACGTAAGAATGTTTATGGGATGGAGATCTAGAAGGGGGACTGTGGGGCCAGAGAGTCTGCGGGCTATAGTTTTTATATTGCTCATTGTCCTCCCTCAAAGCCACGGTAATTTACATTCCCACCAACAGCCTACGTTGATTTCCCTCTCCTCTCCCAACACTAGATTTTATCAATTTTTTAAAATTTCTGCCTGTCGGATTGTCAAATAATGTTACCTCATTGTTTTGATTTGCGTTTTCCTGATCTTTAATGAGGTACATCTTTTCACATGCTTATCCTCCATTTGTATTTTTTTTTCCCTCCAGTGAATGACCTGTTCATATCCCCTCGCCATTTTTCCTCCTCCTGGTTGGGTCACTTTCTTTTCCTTATTGATTTGGAGCTCTTAGTATATTCTGGCCAGAACTGTCTTGTCTATTACACATGTTGTGACTTTCTTCTCCTACTTCTCCATAACTTGCCTTGAGGCCCATTTTGCAGATGAAGAAACTGAGTCAGAGAGAGAGAGAGAGAGAGAGAGAGAGAGATTTGAGATGATTTGCCCAGAGCTATCTTCTGATCCCAGTACTCTTTCCACCAGACTAGCTATTCCTTTGCAGAGCAGCGAGGCTGTGTCCTCCCTGGCTCCCTGTCGGGAGGATTAGTAAAGAGCTGGGTGAGGAAGGGAGACCCAGGATGCGGGCTCCAGCCCCTTCCATCTCTTTTCTGTATTCCAGTGGAATAGTTTAAAAGGTTTACCAGCACACAGCTCATGTTGGCTTACAAATGGCTGTTGTAAACAAGAGGGTTTCAAGCTGTGTTCTCTGGATCCCTAAAGGCTCTAGGATAGTGTACCCGACCACCTGGAATAAGGTTGCCAGATTTCACAAACAAAAATAGTAGGACACTCAATAAAGTTTGAATTTCTGATAAACAGTGAATACATTTTTAGTATAAGTGTACGCTTTATGTAGTATTTACTGATACTAAAAAAATTATTCACTGTCGATCTGAAATCAAATGTAACTGGGATCATTATTCTATCTGGCAACACTACCCTGAGGAGGTGGGGAAGGTCAGAGCAGCTGGGTTGGCTTAGGTCCCCTTCCCCAGCCCCCAGCGTCAACCAAAGGGTGACACTTTTCAAACATCTTAGATTTTGAGATTTAGAAATTTAAGGTACAAAGAGATCAAGTGACTTGGTAGAGCTGGGATCTGGATGTTCCCAAGGGATGAGCCCATATGTCCTGAATTTGGGGAGGTCAGCTCTCCTCTTCATGGCTCTCACCATGCAAAGGGGCTGAAGAGACAGACCTGCAAAGGGCTTCCCACGTGGAGAGAGTGTAGGGTGAGGGGAAGCGTAGGGAGAGAGAGTAATGTGTGTTTTCTGCAAGACTCTCATCACCTTAAATGGAGTGCATCCACATTAATTCAAATTAAATAACTATTTAATTGGCTCGAACTCCATTTCCAGGGGCTCACAGCCCACATGTGCATCCTTGGGCCTCTGATCGCTACAGATCTTACATTACTCCACATCCTATTACTGTGTTTTGGTATCTGTTTTGAGAGTTGTTGTTGTTGTTGTTTTTAATCACCTTTATTGAGATATAATTAGCACACAATAAAATGCACCAATCTTAAATGTACAGGTAGATGAGTTTTGACGAGTTTTTGTATCTGCCTGACAACACAGTGATCAAAACATAAATGTGCCCACTGCCCCAGAAAGTTCTTCCGTGTTCCTTCTAAGTCATCCTCCTACCTTCCCCAACCCCAGGTAACTGATCCACACTCTGCCACTTCAGAATAGATTTGTCTTTCCTTAGGTTTCGTATAATAGAGCCATACAGCATCAACATACAACGTATATTCTTTTGTGCCCGGCTTCTTTCAGTATCGTGATTTTGAGACACATGCCTTTTTTTATGTGTATCAGTGGTTCACTCATGTTTACTCCTGAATGATGACCAGTTGTACTAATATGCCATAATTAGTCTATCCATTCACCTATTGATGGGAATTTCAATCATTTCAAGTTTCACACCATCATAAATCAAGTTGCTCTGAATGAACATTACTATGGAAGTCATTGTGTGGGCATATGCTTTCCTTTCTCTCTGATAAACACCTAGGGATGAAATCACTAGGTCAAGTGTGAGGGTAACTTCGAATAAAATTGCTCTTGACCATTTTTCTGAAGGGGTTGTGCCATTTTACATTCCCATCAGAAACATATGAGGGACATGCTCTCGCTGTCCTCAGTCTTTGGAATTTTGACTGAATAAGTGCGTGGTAGTATCTCATTGTGACTTTAATTTGCATGGCCCTCATGGCCAATGGTGATAAACATCTTCTCACGTGTTTAGTGGCCACTGGTTATTGTTTGTTCAAGTCTTCTGCTCATATTTAATTGAGTTATTGAGTGTTTTGCCTTCTTAGAGTGAACTGTAAGATTATATATGCATTTATGTATTCATAAATACATGTATATTTATATATACAGAGAGAGAGTCAAGGTTCATTTTCTCCCTGTATGAATATGCAATTGATCCAGCACCGTTGGTTGAAAAGCCGTTAGATTCTATTAAGATGGAACATGACTGATTCCTTATCAGCCCTTTGACTTTTTCACCTTTTTTCCCAATTAAGGAATATTTGCTGAGTCTCTGCTACGTGTGTCTGTCACACGTTGTTTTAAGTGCTGAGGATCAGCAGGTGGAACAAGTCCCTTCTCTCATGGAGGTCCTAGTCTAGCGGCAGGAGACAGGCCTTAACCAAAATACTAACGCAGACCAAGTACTAGAAAGAAAAATAGTATGGGATCAGGGACCAGAGAGCAGCAGGACTTGCTGGAGTCTGAGGTGGGGAGGTAGGGGGGAGGGGAGTGGAGGGGCCAGGAAGTCAGGGGTGGGGGTGTGGGGAATGGGGAGGAGGGGAGAGTGGGGGGTGCTGGGGGAAGGTGGAGCTTCTGATAGGGCAGACTTGAGGAGACCTGAAGGATGGGGGGGCGGCGGGGGGGCAGACTCAGCTGTCTGCAGATAGGGATTTTAGAAACAGCCTCATTTCAAACACCTCCCCCCCGCCCATTGCCTTCTCAGCTTCTCAGAAGCCACACTCTTGAGTTTTCCCCTGGGAAGGACCTTAGTCAACTTCGCTCATTCATTCATTTCAAAGGCCAACTGTTAAGCCCACTAAATGTGTTTGACACTGTGCTTGAATCTGGGGAGAGAGAGATGAACAAATAAAGAAGAGGGGGTTGGGGAATGGCCTGAGTCACTGCTTCAACAGGAGCCCTCTAAGAAGAGTCTGAGGTGTGTCCTCAGCAGGCAGAGAGGCTCCGTGGAGTGGCTCAGGCAGTGACTGTTTTTGCTGTTGTTTAGCTCCTGGGTTTCATTTAGTGGAGGGAAACAGGGGACAAAGAGGGCTGAACCTAGCAGACACTGCAGGAGGCCAGGCCAGTATGATTTAAAGCAGCGGAGACTGAAGTGGGGAAGGGCATGGGAGAAAGAGTCTCGGGTGACTCCAGGTTTCTGAGTTGAAGGCAAGGGGCTGGGCTGGTGGTGCTGTTGATGACTTTAGGGGACACAGGAGGGAAAGCAGGTTTGGAATGGGTGGGTGGTGTGATGGCGATGTCATCTGGGGGTGAGCTGGGAGTGAGATGTGCCTGGTAGAGATGTCTGGGACTTAATGCACTTGAGGGTCTGAAGCTCATGAAAGAGGTCTAGGCTGGAGGTCGGGCCTCGGGAGTCCTCCCGGAGAGATGACGGGTGATGCTGGAGGCAGACAAGATCCTCCCAGGGGGTCTCTAAACACGTATGTGCTCCGTGTCACGCTACGCTCCGGGCACTTTGCTAAACGTATAGTGTGGTACTGATGACATTAGGTTCTGACGCTCAGCCCCCTGGGTTCAGATCTCAGCGCTCCTTTTTACTAGCTGCTCACTTCACCTCTCTGGGCCCCTGCTTCTTTGTCTACAAAGTGGTGATGCTAATACTGGCAATGAACTTGCCTGGTGGCGTTATGGTAGGGATTAAATTATTTAGAACCTGCATAGCACTTAGAACAGTTTACACTCGTGGTCGGTAAATATTAGTTCATTATGATGTTCTCTCGTTCTCTCAGCACACTTATCAAATAAGGAGTAGGACTGCCCATTTTACAGATACGGGAATTGAGGCTCTGACAGGTCCCTGCCCAAGGACTGGAGTCATGCAGTGGAAGAACGGGGACTTGAGCCCGCCCAGGTGTGTGTGTCCCAGAGTCCACCATCCACGACAACCTCCCATTGTGGCAAAAGGCCTGAGCATTCGTTGACTTCTTGACTAATTCAGCCCCTCCAGGCAGAGGCTTTCTGATACAGGCTGAACCTGTATCACCACTGTGCCATCGCCAGCGCCAGCTCCTTCCCACCCCAGCCGATCGCCTGCAGGCCTTATGCATGCAGGAGCAGGACCCCACTTTTCTTAGCTCCTCAAGATACATCCGGATCAGATCCTCCCACCTCCTCCAGGAAGCCTTCCCTGACCACTCCGGTTCCTGGAAGCTCCTTCCTTCGGGCACCCTTAGCTCTGATGGCCCAGCCCACTTACTTGGGACACGCACACACACTGCCCTGGACAACCTTTGTCATCTCATGGCATGATGTTCTTCTTGTCTCGATGGTGCTATGTCTAAGTCGGGTGCTGTATGTGCCTATTGCAGGGCAGAGGGAGAGAGGCACCTTCGAGTCAGTGCTGACAGAAGCCTGCTTACCATGCCTGGGGCCCTGGGTCACCCTCCCGGTGGTCTGTTTGGGGAAGAGGGCTAGTTAGGAGCTCTGGCTGAGAGAGCATGGTGGCCGGGGGTTGAAGCCAGGCGAGCAGACTTGGAAGGACTTGAGGATGTTAGCAAATGCAGCACAGAGAGAGCCCAGCAGCTCTGACAGGAACTGGGGTTGAGGGGCTGGCTGAGTCCCAGCCCAGCCGGGAAGCAGGAAGGCAGCCAGCCCTGGGGAGAGCTCTGAGAACGAGTAGTCCTGGGCTGGAAGCCTGGCTCTGCTTTCTTGCTCTGTCACAAAATGCCCTGCCTCCCGGAGCCTCCATTTCCTTAACTGTAAAGTGAGTGGGACATTGGTACATCCCTTCCGGGGTCGTGAGCACTTTGTATTGTGCACAGGGCGTTACGTGTTACCTTGCTTTCCTGCCCCTGCCTCCCCAGAGAGAGAAGACCTCCTACAGAGGGCCAGCCTTAGGAGCATTTGGGAGACGATGATGCAGGCCATGGGCTGGGAGAGCAGAGGGACGAGGGTATTGCCACACGGGTATGAGGCTTGCAGCCCAGGACATCAGCTGAGCTGAGGGCTCCGGGTGCAGAGCTTAATGGGCACGTGCATGTGAAGAGGGGAGAAAGTGGCTATGAGTCCTGCATGGAGTTAAGGTGGATGAGGTGTCCCCTCCGTCCTCAAGGAGCCTCCAGTGGGGGGACAGTCACACTCATCATGGGGCATCCCCATGCGGGGTGTTTGGTGATGATCAGGGCTGGCCCCGGGACACAGATCTCCGGTCAGAGTGCTTCCTTGTGCATTGACTGCGGTGTCCTGGCAGTCTGTGAGCTGAGACCCTGTGTTCCTCGAAGGTGAAGAGTCGAGAGGAGAGGCTGTACCGGATACACGCTGGAAAGAGAGCACAGCTTTGTAAGCGGCACTGAGCTGGGCTGCGCCCCGAGAACCGTGCCCAGCAGCTCGGGGCGCGAGGTCCCCTGCAGAGCCACGGCTGTCACAGATGGCATCCCACTCAATCCCCCCTGATGTCTGGAGTGTCCCTTTTTTATCTAAAGCCCAGAGAGGTCAAACAACTTACCCAGAATTGCCCAGCAAGGGAATGGCACCATCAAGGTTCCCGATGGGGTCTTTCCGGCTCCACTGGCCTGATCTTTCCCACATGCCCCCTCCTGCCAGCCTCGTGGCTTCCCGACAGATGGGCCACTCCCATGTCTCTGCCAAGCCCCGCAGACACCACTACATCCTGCCTTCCTCCAGAGGAGCCCAGGCAGCCGCGGGGCCTGGCCCACCACGGTCCCTCCTGTCCTCCCCAGCTGCCAAGCCACTAATTAGTGGGCCTGGCATTGTCGACTCCAGTGACTATGAGCAATTGTTCCTCGCAGCTTCCTGCTCACCCGTGCCTCCCCTCCAAAGCCTGGCTGCTGGCTATATTTAGCTGTGGCTACTTGGCAGGGAGGGGTGGGGTGGATGAAGGGAAGGAAGGGTAAGTCCGGAGCTTTGAGTCTGTGCACTGAAGTGGGGGCCGCCAGAGCAGCCTCCCCTCCATCGCCGGCAGGTGCGGCCTCCACGCTGTGGTGCTGGGGCTGCTGTACGTATTTGAATATGATGGACGCTGAGGTCCATGTGAAATAGCAACAGAAATCTCGAACGTCAGACGTCATCGAAGCTGCCTTGTTTTCACCGACAGGTTTTACAATAAGCAAGCATTATACATTTGTACGTGTGCAATACTTTTATATTAATGTCATCTGTCTTGTACTTCGGGGTTCTGTGCAAGGTTTCTTTTGAGATGGGTTTGTTTCCTTAATGAAAAAAAGTTTGGAAACCGGAAGCTTCAACCTTCAGTGTCTGGCGGCTCAGAGTGTGGTCCACGGGGGGCGGATGCCTGGGCATCACCTGGGGGCTCGTTAAGATGCAGAATCCTGGGCCCCACCCCAAACCAAGCGATTCAGAACCTGTGCTTTCTAAGATCCACGGGTGATTTCTCTGCTGTTTGAGAAGCACTATCCTCAGTATAAGTCAGAATCTTGGCGGGTGGGGGGAGAGGGGCTTGCAAAATGCAGAGTCCCTGGCCTTGCTCTCTGGGATTTTGAGTCAGGCCTCCTGGCGGACCCAGGTGACCTCCATGCCTCGTACCACCCTGGTGATGGTGCTGGCCCCTTCGTCTGCCCTTGGCGATGGGAATGTCTGCACTCTGCTGGCAGAGTGGAGGAGGCAGGCTGGTGAATGGTGCCTGGAGTCAGGTTTTCCTGGACAATCTCTCTGTCTCCTTTTCAGAGAAATTCTCCCCTAAGGTCCCTGACCCCAGGTGACAGTGGTATGGGTGACGGTCTCTCTATGTTCAGT
This sequence comes from Suricata suricatta, assembly GCF_006229205.1. NCBI lineage: Eukaryota > Metazoa > Chordata > Mammalia > Carnivora > Herpestidae > Suricata > Suricata suricatta. Next base: position 116,614,350 of record NC_043707.1, read on the forward strand.
CCATGGGGGAAACACACTTGTGACCACCGCTCCACAAGTTTTCCCTTTGACCTTGGCCATGGAGACCTCCTTTAGCTGCAAGGAGAGAAGGGCTAAGACAGCAGACAACTTAGGGGACCAGGCTTGTCCCCAAGAGGAGGGAGCCGTGGTCCCAGACCAGAAATGCACACTCTTCCAGATCACCTACGTGACCACTCACCAAGGAGTTCACGCTAGTTCTTTGCTCTCCTTTCTGCCCTGGCCAGACCTTCCCACAGGGAAAAGTTCCCAAGGAGGAAGATGATGTCCCAAGGGAGGTGACAGGGAGAGGAAAGACAGGGGATCAGACCAGCTGGATTATTCACATCGCATGGCCCTGAATAACTTCTTGGCACCTGCTAAGTGCTCAAAAATACCTATCGTGTATATGTGTGTTTACACATATACATGTACATATTCATAGAAGGCCATGGCTCACCTGGGTTGTTGCAGGAGCCTTGTAATGAGGCCCCTGCCTCCAGTCTCCCCCCTTATCTCATCCTTCTTAGGGCCTCGAGGCTCTGCCTTTCCTTGTGCCGAGTCCCGTGGCTCCTTGAGAATCTCAGGATCTGGTCCAAATGCCTCGGCCGGATTCACAGAGTCTTATGACCGAGGCCCTGTAGGGACTGTCCTAGAGGACAGAACCACCGGTCACCGAGGAGCCCAATCAGAAAGCTGCAGGTCATCGTGGCTCTGCCCTCTGCATCACCAGCCCCCTCTGTCTGCCTCCTAAAGTCTCTCACATCGGTCCCTGGCCACCTCCTGGCCCCAGGTCCCCTAGCCTCTCACCTGGATGACTGCAGCAGCCTCTGACTGTTGCCACAGCCTCTTTCACTCTCGCCCTCCTGCAAGCTGCTCTGCCCAGAAGCCAAGAGATTCTCAGCCAGTCTGACGAGGTCCCCTGGCTCCCGTTGGGCTCACGTGCCTCCCTCTCTGTCTGTGCTGCTGCTGTCACTTGGCCATTGTCAGCACTGCACATGTCAGCCCATCTGCCTGGGGGCCCCTCCCATCCTACACTCTTAGCCCCACCTGGCCAGATGGAATTGTGCCCATTCTTCAGCTCTCAGCTCAATTCATCACCTCGGGGACCCCCTCTGATCATCCCTCCAGTTCACATACCTTTGCTATCTTTGTGGAACTGTCCCGAGATGACACCTTCATCTCAACCATGGTGTTGTTACTTTATCAACACTTGCCCCCTTTATGAGATGGAGAGCTCCAGTGCAGCAGGGACACATGTGCTGTGGTCGTCACTGTATAGCCCGCACCTGGCAACACCAGGTATATAGTAGGTATGCCAGAAGTACCTGAGGAACAGGCAAGGGCACGGCTGTGTGATCACATCAGAGAGTGTGTGCAAGAGCCGGTGGTACTGTCCCTAGCCTCAAACAGGCACTCGATTCCCAGCCAATAGTAATTGCTTTTGTTGTTAGAACTAATCTTGAGCAAGCCTTACCTGATGCCCAAAGGGGGTGGAAGTTGCAAATATCTGGGATGGCGACTACAAACAGCTGGAGAGGGATTATAGAGAGCTGAGCATGGTAGCTGTAAACAGCTGGGAAGGTGAATGAACACCTGGGGTCCTGGTGACAGCGACTGGCTGCGGGTGTTGGCTGCCAACAGCCAAGGAGGGGGCGGTGCACTCCTGAGGATGAGGCCCACTAATAAGTGGGTAGTGGCTGCACACAGCTGGAGGGCTGAGCTGCAAACGGCCAGGAGAAAGGACTGCAAGCATCTGGGGAGCAGCACACGGCAGGGACGCATGCGTGTGTGTGCAGCCTGCTCTCCCGCATCAGCCCATACTCCGTCTACCAGTGCAACACCCTGGCCCCAGCACCTTGTCCTCTCTCCTAATGAAGTGTGCCAAGGACGCCCCAGAGGGTGTCTCTTGCAGTTCACCATCTGTCAGATCACCCAGGTGACCTCTCCACTCTTCTGTGCTGCAGCCACGCCGCCTTCGCTCCGGTCCCCAAACGGGCTGTGCTTCCACTGGCCACCTGGGCTTCGCAGATGCCAGTCCCTCCTCCTGGAAGTCCTCACCTCATCCTGCAGATCTGGGTTCAGTGTCACCATATCAGGAGGACTAGCTGGGACTCTCCTTCTCCTCTTCCTTCCCTTCCTCTTCCTCAGTGAGGACACTGGTCACGCTTCCTTTGTTTGCAGATACTTGTAGGGTTTTCTGACTAATTCCCACCATCCCTACTAGACTGTAGCTTCCAGAGAGCAGAGGCCATGACCACAGTCAACACCGTATGCTGAGCACCTGGTCCTGAGTGTGGCACACAGCACGTGTTCATAAACGTGAGACGGTCCAAAGATGAAAGAAGGAATAGTGCAGCAGCTGAGAAGGTGGCATAGGTCCTTAAGCTCAGGGGTGAAGAAAGTAACTATCCTTTATTGAGTACCTACTGTATACTAGCCCTGGGCTAAGCGGTCCCCTTCTAGCTGGTGCTCGAGATGCAGGAGTGAACTGCTGTATGTTTCTCCAGAGTCCAAAAGCCTCGATGCCCCTGTGGCTCAGCCACTGATTTGCTGCGGGAGTTGGCCTGTGAGGAAGTCTGTCAGGAAGCACAACGCAGGCCTACCAGTGCGCAGGCCAACAGCCGCCCGATCCTCCACCCTGCTTGGGACACACAGGGAAGAACAAACCCCAGGTCTCAGTTTCCCCATCTCTAAGAGAGGGCTCCTAGATGATGCCTGAGCACCAGGGCAGGTGTGATTGTCTCAGTCTGTGGCTAATTTCTCAGACTTATATTTTTATTCCAGAACCTAGCCAGGCCCTACCAACCAACAGTGTCAGCCCCGAGACCAGCATCAAGGCATCTGACCCCTAATGTCCACTGCCTCGGCCAGGAGAGGGTCCAAGTGAAGGCTCGCCCCTGCTCCAGGTCACATGTCACATCCACTGAGTTGCCTACAGGAATATCACAGATCCATAAAGCAGACACAGAACCCAGACTCTTACAGGCACAGAAAACTACAAAGAGACCCCAAATAATAATAGTAATAATAATAGTCAACCCTTAGAGCACTGGCTAGATGTTCCCAACTGAGGTTCAGAGAGGTTAAGGAACTTGCCCAAGGTCACACAGCTAGTAGTGACATGCCTGGGCTTTGGGCTGAGACCCTCAGACACACCACCGCCAGACACACAGGCTCCCCAAAGTGCACACACACATAAAATACACAGGGCCTTTCTCGGGGATACCACCAGCATGACTTCTGTCTTCTTCCCCTGTGCTCTCCTGGAGCACACTGAAGGCTCTCCTGGCTAAAGGCTCTGCACAAAGCCAGAAGAGGGTCTCTGGCTTCAGTAGCTTTCTCTTTCAGATGGACCAACATTCCCTGTCTCTGTGCCTTCTAGGCTGGAAATAGGCTCAGCGCACCCAGAGCCTGTGGTTCCCTTGGATACTGTACTCACGGTACAGGGGAGGGGCCAGGGCTGTTTCTCTGCGGGTCCCTGGCCTGGCTTTGACAGCTGCTTTGGACAGTAGCCAAAATGCCTCCTTTCATTGTCCCATTAACTCAAAGATGCTATAGGAAACCTGTTAAGAAAAAAAAGCAAAATAGGCCTGCCTGCGCTCTGCACGGCCGCGGCCCCGCCTCCTCCCTGCATCCCACACAGCAAGGAAGGGAGCCCAGGCAGCCGTGAGGGGCCAGCTCCTGCCGGCACCGCCAACCTGGCTGTCTCACCTGCAGAGGACGGGAAAGGGGAAGGCGGGGCCCAGAGTGGGCGTAAACTGAGCGGGACTGAGCAAATCAGCTAGGGGGATGGGAGCATGATAGGCGGGTGCATAGAGCAAGACAAATGTGGGGACGAAGTCCGGGAGCTTCTGGAAAACGGTATGTACCTGTGATGCTGGTGTAGACAGTGAGAATGGGAGGGGCGGTGGCTGCTGTTAATCCTGACTCCACTACTTGCAGGCTGTGTGGCTGGGAAAGCAGAGCTAGAAGGGGCTGTGCCAGGGGCCATGGTCCTTGCCAGCCACCTGGAGTTTCGTCAGTTTCTTGGACGTGCTGCTCTGTCTTGGTCTTGCATATGCTGTTCCCATTACCTAGAGCCACTCTTCCCCAGTTGTCCTCCAGATTAATTGCTGCAGTGGGTGCTAAATAAATATTTTGGGAATAAACAAAAGAAATGCTCATATGTAGGATATCAGAATCTTGTCCCATTAAAATCGAGTGTTTCCTGAAGACCAGCTTTGGCACCTGTTTCAGCATCTTGCTGGTGCAAGCAAGAGCCCAGGTTCTGGACTCAGACTTCCTGGCCTTTTTTTAGAAGTTTTATTTATTTATTTATTTATTTATTTATTTATTTATTTATTTATTGAGAGAGAAAGCACAAGCAGGGGAGGAGGAGAGAGAAAATCCCAAGGAGGACCAAGTGATCCAGCCTGTCAGCACACAGCCTGACATGTGGCTCAATCTCATGTACGGTAAGATCATTATCCTGAGCCAAGATTAAAAGTCAGATGCTTAACCAACTGAGCCACCCAGGAGCCCCAGACTTCCTGGCTTTTAATCCCATCTCCTCTGTAGCCCTGTGACTTTAACCTTTGTAGCTGTATGGTTCTTAACCTTTCTTTCCCTCAAGCTTGTCATCCACAAAATGGGAATAACAAAATAAGGCCCTTGGGAGGATGAACAGACTCTAACACTTTAATGACTTAGGACATGACTGGACCAGAGTGAGCTCTGGGTAAGCGTTGGGTGTCTTGAACTTGATGTTCCGCCTGAGGTCGGACTTGCCCACGCCCACCCCTTCTCTCTCTCTTCTGTTGGCTGTTTTGGTGGGTTATGGAAGCTGCTGTGATTTTTCCTAATTGAATGTTGGCAACTTTTTATGTCCTCGCTGAGAAAAACAAAAATTGGTGTAAGGTTCAAAACAGAAAAATGAAAGCCATTTTGGTTAGGGCACGGCCGAGTCTCACATTTGAATCTTCATCAGTGGTGCAAGGCTTGGCAGGCTTCATCTGGGTGGCTAGGCTGGCAGCTTCTGCTGCTTCCCAGTCTCCAGCCCCATCCAGGCCCAGGACAGTCCCGTCCAGGGCGTCCCAGGCTGGCTCCGCAGGCTCGCGGGCACCGGATCATGGCCTGGCCAGGTTGTTCTCCGCCAGATGCCACTCTGGGTTGCACACTTCTTCCTTCCTTATGTAACCCCTCTCCTCCTAACGCCTAACACATTTCCTTATCTTCCGCCCTCTGTCTCTCTCTCCCTGAATAGTGGTCTGGACTATGAATGGATTTCTCTCCTGTTTCCCCTGTCTGCTCTCCCCCATCCCATCATCTGCCACTTCTTTACTCGAAAAGCTCTGAACTCAGCGACATTTGAAGAAGCTAAAAAGGGTGGGTTAATAGAACCAATGTCAATCAATACCTTTTATATGCCAGAACTATGCCAACCACTTTATATGAATTACTTCATCTAATTTTTAAACCAACCCAAGGAGGTAGGTATTAGTGTCTTCATCTTATCAGTGAGGGTCAGAGCAGTTCAAAGCTCCTCCAGGTCACATTGTGATAGAGTTAGTCCCCTCATCAAAATAAAGGTCTGTAGAGGTGGATGTCAGGTGTTACAGTAGGGCAGCAGAGTAGGATTTAGGAGCATGGAGTCCTCCCCACACCATGCACATCATGTCCCAGCGATGATGTCCTATCCCTTCTGCCTTGAGTCAAAGAGGCCTAATACCCTTCTCTGAGTCTGATTCCCTCTACTCCCTGCACTGGATGGGGCCCTTAGCAGGCAGAATGAGCGTGTAGGTCAGGCGCAGCTGCAAAGGTGGTGTTGGGGCTGGAGGAGGAAAGAATGAGGCCAGAGGCCACATCCCCAGGGTGGATTGTGGGGTTAAGGCCACACCTCATGTCAGGATCCTCTGGTGGGTCCTGCGACCCCTTGTCATCACTGCCTCCATTTGGATCCATGTTACTATGTCCTCAGTCATCTCTGGCCCCTGCCCCTATGCATGTCTCTTTGCCCCCATCACAGCTCTTGGCCAGTACAGAAAGCTTTTGTTCTGGACCGCACCGCAGCCGATGGAAGCCCTGAGCCATGCACACCCTGAGCTTCCTCCGAAATTTACATCAGTACATTCTACTCAGGTGAGAAAGCGACCCTGGTCCCTTGGCTCAGCATCAAAGGGCCTGGAATGATCAGCAAGTTGCTTTTGAAAGAGTAGAGAAACAAAGCATGTGAGGATATAACTTTTAATTTAAAATACTGTGCCCTCTGCATTTGGATGTCAGGAGGGATCGTGAGTGACATTTGCAGAGTTTCTGGGGTGAGCGTGTGAGGTCAAGCGTGCTCATTAGCCATGCTCAGAGGCAGTGGCAGAGGGAGTGGAGAATAAATCGGTTCTACCAGCTGGATTTCTCCCTCTCGGAGGGAAGCAGAGCTTAGATTCACCTTGGCGGCCCCCAGGCAGGGCCATGGCCACACTCACAGAGGGAGCATCCACAAGGGGTCATGGTGGAGCGTCAGGAGGAAATCGAAATGGCTCCAAAATGACCCTTGGCTGGCTATGGAGAGGACACCTACAGGTGGCTCCCTTAGAGGTAGCACCATGTGGCATTGTCTCTGCTTGGAACCACATTTTGGCTGCCAGGAATTTTATCAGGGAAGGAACCTGGATGACCAGACACTGTGAAATTCCCTAACTTAAGGACCTTGGATAGTTACGCAGTTTTATATGTGATGTGTGTGTGTGATAGATCCATAGATCTATCAAATTTCTTCATATTCTCAAAGAGGTGTAATCATTCTTTTAATTCATTGGGCAATTACTATATGCCTGGCTCTGTTCTAGCCAATTGGGACATAGCAGTGAACAAAAACAAAGTCTGTTTTTATACTCTAAACCAGGCAGCAGAAAGTGACTACATGAACAAACACATCAGAACTGGGCTTGGTGGTTTTGCGTACCCTGAAGAGTAATTCTTAATAAGGAGGGTAAAGACGGATGGGTGGTGGTGCTGTTGGGAGCACGACCCTGAAACCGAGCCCTTGGCACAGACAGCAAGTGGATTCCAGCGAACGGATCCATTTCACCTTACAGAACAGGTCTGGGTGCAAGCCAGATGCCCGTGGAAGCCAGGCCCTCTAGTGATAGGGACGGACCCTGGGGAGACACAGTGACCCCTAACCCGCCCCAACCTTGCACCTAGCCCAGTGTCAGGCTTGTCTAGCGGTGGAAAGCACCTGGCTTGAGTTCTCAAAACTGGGTATGGCCAACTGCCTTGTCCCTTGAGAGGTGAGCTGGGTAAACACATCCAGCACCTGGCTTCGTGCCTGGCTCTTGGTGGCTGTTCCTTTCTTAGAGTACCCACCTCCTTGGGCTTATTAGGGACACTCACAAATAAAAAGCGTACGACATCCAAGGGTGCTAGTGTGGGAGGGGCCAGGAGGCTCTCATCCTAAGAAGGTCACTCCTTGAGAAGCTCCCTCTGCTCTGGGACTCGGTGGCTTCCCTGTGCTGTAGGGAGCTTGGGGGGGTTGGGTTCTGAAAGTGGCCTGGGGTCCCCTTCCCACTCTTGAGTTCGTGTTCAGACACTTGCCAGTATTTTCCTGTGGGCTGCTTTGTGCGGAGCCCTGTGCGGAGATGAGCAATGCTTAGCCCTGACCTTGGGACGCTCAGTCCAATGGAGGAAATGCGCAGGCAAAGCAGTTCTGCCACTGACCACCCCTGTAACCTTGAGCAAGGTACTTTCACTTCCCTGGGCTTCAGTTTCCTCAGCTGTAAAATGGGGATAGTCAGAACACCTCCTGGGGCTTCTGCGAAAATGGAGGGAGTTACGACACACAGAGCACTTAGAACAGCACGCAGTAAAAGGCCAGCCCCTCGGGGACAAGCCGCCTGACCTGCTCATGCCTGTGTGCCTGGTGCCTGGCCCAGTGCCGGGCCCAGAGAAGCATTTCCAGGAGAAAGGCAGAACGAGCAAGCGGCAGGCGGTATCTCTTCTGCATGCTGGGTTATCAGTTTCTGGAGCCACGTGAGATTTGTGAGGGCCCATGTGACCCTACGCCAGCTCCTGCAGGCTGCTGTGAAGCTATCGCCAGCACCTGGCCCTGGGAGCCTCTGCATTGTGTATTTGAGCCTTTGATATACGGCGGATGTTTGCCAAGGGAGAGAAATGTTATTGGACATTTTTTTTTTGTGGTTGTAAAGATTACTTCTTGATGAAAACATGCACAAAGAAAGACTTACAAGCCGCCCTTAAGGTAGGCAAATGAATGATGTGTGTTTACCGCATCAGCCATCGCTCAGGGCTGTCAGACCTGTGGCTTCTCGTGGGGGCGGGGGTGGGGAGGGGAGGCAGCCCAGTGGCCACGTGCACATGCGTGGACAGGGGACAGTTGTACACTGAAACCACAGCAGCCCGTTGTTCTGAGCCATCCTTGGAATCCCCTTGCTCCTCTCAGCTTGTCTAAGTTTTTCCTATAAAAGGCGTGGCCTTTTCCTGGAGGTCTGGCCTGATCACTGCCCCTGTCCCTGACCTTGTGCTGGGCACACCTGCTCGGAGCATCCATCACCTGCCCTGGCACGGTGGGGGCTCAGGGTCTTCTCGTGTGGGAGTCCTATCTCCTCAGACAGATCCTGAGTCCAAAAGGGCATGTGCCCTACTCTGGCGGTTCCAGGAGGCCTGAGTGCAGTCCCCTCCCTGAATGCGACAAGCAGTGCAGAAAGGGCTGTGGCTGAGCGGGAGAGGGGAACAGACTTCAGGCAGCCGTGTGGGCCTCACTTCCTCCCTGTCCTCACACAGGCTGCCTCCCCAACTGACCTGGGAACCTCGTCTCATTCAACCCAGGACCCGCCTCAGGGCCTGTAGAACTGGGGTGATTCATGGAGGGAATGAGGCACATCTTCAGCCTCCTCGCTGATCCTCCCAGCCTTGTCAGACCCCTTTGCCAGGAAGCCCCTTCAGCCACCCTTCCACCCTTCCAGTGGGGAGAAATGCTCTCTCCCAGCTGGCTGCACTGTTCTCTTCTGGGTCTTCTCGCTGCCTGGCATTGAGGGTTTTCCTTCCTGCTCCACAGACACATCAGTGCCCTTGCTATAAAGATGGGGGCTGTGCCAAGCCGCCAGGAAAGAAGCCCAGAGCATCCTTGAGTGGTCAGTGTGGCCAGGGTGGAGCCCGCAGGGCTGGACTCTGACTGGGCAGAGCCTGGCCTCTGGTTAAGGAAGGAGCTGGAACCACACAAGGCCTGGGTCAGCATGGGTGGCTGGGACCTGGGACCTGGGGTTTAGAGGCCAAGATGAACTTCCAGCTGTGCAAACTTGGATGGATGGCTTACCCTCTCTGAACTCGGCTTTCTCTCAGACTGTGAGTGAGAAGCCTTGAATGGGACTTTATAGTCTTCTAGCTGTGGGGTCTCCCCTCCCCACTCCAGCCCTGTGCTGGGCCTTGCAGGGATGGCAGTAGATGGTCGGCAGCCTTCTTGCGGTTCATAGTATGTGTATTGGCTTCTTATTGTCACGGTGACAAATTACTACAAATCCAATGGCTTAAGACAACACAGATTTATTTTCATATAGCTCTGGAAGCCAGGAGTCCAAGATTAGTCTTGCTGGGCTGAAGTCAGGCTGTTGGAAGGCCTGGCTCCTTCTGGCGGCTGTAGGGGAGACACTGTTTCCTTCCCTGTTTCCACTCCCAGAGGCCACCCACACTGCCTGATTTGTGGCCCTGCCCTCCTATCACTTCAGCTGCTTGCTTCTGTGGCCGTATCTCCTCCGCTGACACTGGCACATTGTGCCTACCCAGATGACCAAGACAAGCTTCCCACCTCTAGACCCTGGGCTTAATCACGTCTGTGAAGTCCCTTTACCATGTCAAGCAACACCTCCACGGGTCCTAGGAATTAGGACATGGACGTCTTTGGGTGAGGGAGAGCGGCATTGTTAAGCCTGCCACGGTGTGATAAGTCACAAAACTACTCATCAAGTAATCATCAAATAAATGTATTATTTTGAGCACTGTGTTGTGAGAGGTACAAGGGGGACCTGGCGTTGCCTGTGGGGACAGTGAGGTCTGGGCCACGTTTCCACTTTTTTCTCAAGCCCTGTCGGTTCTGATGGCCCTGTCTGCCCTCCAGAAGTTCCCGGTGAGTCTCTTTCTGCAGCCACCATCCACCCATTCCCCCTGGCCCTGGCCCCGGCCCTGGCGGGGACAGCCATAGGGGTCACCAGACTGTGAGAGTGGCTGAAGAAACTTAAAAGTGTTTCTAGGCAGCATGTGGTCCTATATAGACCAGCTTCCCTAGGGAACTTCAGTGACATAAATATAAATATTTGCCTCCTGAGCTAGAGGAAGTAACAAGCTGTAATTTATTTGATCAGTTGTTTCGACTCTCTCTCCCCCACCTACATCCTTCTCCAGAAAAAAGCCCTTAACATGTCTGTGAACAGTAGACCACTTGCCTCTTTGAGAGTCCTCCGGGAGCAGGTCTTCCCACCAACCTGGAGGGCTCCTGGGCAGGCTGCTGAGGATAGGTGGGCCTGGGCTCCCTGTCAATGCTCTCCCTCACCCCTCTCCTACCTTGCTGAAGGAACTAGGACGTCCCAGTTGGCCTTCTCAGAGCTTCCAGGAAAGGCAAAGGAACAGTCAGCCTCCGCGCCCCTGGGCCCCATGGGGCAACCACAGCCTGAGCTGCTCAGAGCTGGTGGCGCTGCTTCGGCCCATGCACCCACAGAGAGGCCATTGGAACATGCCTGGCACTGCACCAAAGCTGAAGCGGTGAGGATCAGGAAAAAGGCCAAGATGGGCCCTCCCAGACTTGGCGGAAGATAGGTCATGAGCATCCATGACCCGAGGCTGTCTGGCCGGCTCCCCTGTGCACCCTGGACCCTGGGGACTCCAGAAGTCACAGGTGCTGTGGCCCAGGCAGGGCATCCTTGGAGGACAGATATCGATGCTCAAACACCAGTTACTCTCGGTCATTTTCTCTGGGAAGGTGTCTCTGGCCGGGCCAGAAGCCTTGAAGGAGAGCCTCCTAGCTGCCAGCGACTTTCCAACAGTCCCTGCGGATGCCCCGCGGGCCGCCGGAACGATGATGATAACGATCCTGATAATGGTAATTGCTCCCATTTCCAGAGTGTTTCTGCCGCGCCAGGCCCCGTGCTAAGCTCCGCACACGCAGCCTCCCGATTAATCCTCCCAGCAGCCTCATGATCACCATCCCAGTTTTACTGATGAGGAAACTGAGGCTTACGGAAATAAGCAGTGAAGCAGATGGCTGGTGCAGGAGGGAGGCAGTTATGGAAAAAAGAGCACCCATTCTGGAGTTACGCAGATCTGGGTTAGAATCCAGAGTTTGCCACTTACCAGTTCAGTAGTCTGCAAACCACTTCCTGCTCCACGTGTCAGGAGGCAGGAGAGGGTGAGTGGGCACACACAGGGCTGCCTCCTCGAAGGAGGCACATGCGTTTAAGTGCAGGCCCTGCAGGCAAGGAACAGCCTCTGGGGAGGCCCCCTCTCTCCTGGGGAGGCTCGGGCTGGCAGGCAGGGCAGGGGGTGGAGGGTTCCGGGAGATCTTCTATGCAACTCCCTGCTCCCAGGTGCCAAGCCTGAGCTCCTTCTCTAGTGCCATTCGACGTCGCCTTCTGATTCTGCCAGGCTGGCCTCCCTTGAGGGACCAGAGACAGGGGGAGATCTGAAATGGTGGTGGGATCACCACCTCCAGATAGAGATTCCAGAGGGAGGGTGTGAAGCAGCCTCATGGGGGGAAGGGGGTGCCTGGGAGGGAGGGAGGCAGGGGTGAGTGCTAGGGTGCCATCTGCACAATCCAGCCTGTCTTTACTTAGAGAGCCTGGTGGCAGGGGCTTCCATCATATCAGACACATACACATTTCTGCGCTCATTCATAGAGCTGCGGAGCCGGGAGAGCGTACTGAGTACCAGCACTGGTGTTGAGTCCCATGGCCGTGGCCTTTACTTTCTGACTCTGTATGAATTCTTGGTGCGATCTTGGGAAGAAGATCACCTAATCATGTAATCTCTCAGAATCTCAACTTTCTGGCTTGCAAAATGGTAATAACAATATCTAACTGATAATAAGGATCAGATGACATAGTGCCTGGCATCAGTAAATGCTTGCTAAATAGTTCCAAAATATCTATCTATCATCTATCTATCTATCACTCTGTTTAGTAGAAATATAATGTAAATTTCAAATGTAAGTCATGTACATAATTTTAAATTTCTAGTAGCCACATTAAAAGAGTAAAAAGAAATATTATTATTAACTCTAATAATATATTTTATTTAGCCTAACACATCCAAAATATCATTTAAAAATTTTTTTTAATGTTTATTTTTGAGAGAGACAGAGAGAGAGAGAGAGAGAGAGAGAGAGAGAGAGAGACAGAGTATGAGTGGGGAGGGACAGAGAGAGAGGGAGACACAGACTCTGAAGAAGGCCCCAGGCTCCTTGCTGTCAGCACAGAGTTCAGTGCAGGGCTTGAACTCACAAACTGTGAGACCTGAGCCAAAGTCGGACATTTAGCTAACTGAGCCACCCAGATGCCCCCCAAAATATTATTTTTAATCATGTAATCCTTGCAAAATATATTGAGATACTTTACTTCTTCCTTCCAGATTATATCTCTGAGATTGGGCACACATTTTATGCTTTCAGCACATCTCCGTTCATACTAGCAACCTCTGACTGTGAGCATTCTCCATGGTTTGGTTTTCGTTCCGATCTTCTCTCCACCTATTCTTTCCCCTATGATCTCACCGACTCCCACAGTTTCAATTATCACCTCTAAGTGCGTGATGATGGGAGTGTCTGAGGGGGCCTTCTCCAGGGACCTAGGGAACAGATAGGATGTGCACAGAACATGCCAAGAGGGGCACACCACAAGAAAGCTGGAGGTTAGCAGAGGCCTAAGAAAGTAACCTCAGAGTGGTGTAGTAGTTATATGACCACAGTTAAGGATTATCATGATCATAAAATTATCACAAATTTAGAAATCTAATACATTACACATTTATTATCCCACGACTAATACATTAATGCAATTACCTTGTGGGTCAGGAGTCTGGGCACAGGCTAACTGGATTCTCAGCTCAGGACTGCATAGGCTGCCGTCAAGTGTTGACTGGGCTGCATTCTGATCTGGAGGCATGACTGAGGCGGAATCCCCCTCCATGCTTGTAGCTGTGTTACTGAGGGCCCCCAAATTTCTGCTGGATGTCAGCTGGCTGCCCCCCTTAATTTCCAAAGGAAGCTCTTGGGTCCTAGAAGAAACTTCCAGTTTCTTGTGACATGGGACATGGGCTTCTCCAACATAGCCACTTACTTAGCTCATGGAGCCTACAGAGAGAGTCTCTCCTCTCTAGCCTAAAACAAAGTCCTATATAATGTGACATTATTGTGAGAGTGACATCACCTTTGCTATATTCTGTTGGTTAGAAGCAAGTCATAGACCCCACCCACACTTAAAGGGACGGTCTTACACAGTGGTATGAATGTCAGAAGGCAGGGAATTTGTTGGGAGAGGTGTCACCTTAGGGTCCATCTGCCACCTGGGATTTGTGGAAAATCTGTAAAGGTGACTAATAAGAGTTCAGGGGACTTAAGATACTCCTTTTATTTAAGCTCTAAGTCAAGGAAAAAAGATGCAAAGATATGTAACCAAACAGGAATCAAAAAACTAGCTTTACTTATAACTGGAAAGGCTCCACAAAGTGAAGGACTTTGGTAAGGCTAGACTGGGAGCAAGGTGGGGCTGGCCATCTTTCTTCCAAAGGGAAGACATCAAGGTCCATGGGGCAAGGTTGACATGACTTACCCACTTGGCCACAAATATAAAAGGTGGACCAGAAGGAGAGAATGGTCTGCTTCCTTCTAGGAGGTAGATTAAATTGGAGCAAAATGCAAGAGTCAGCCCTTTTGCTGTTTAAAATATGACCCGATGGATTTTAGGTTCTCGACAATCAGTTGTGCTTCTCCTCTTTCTTTGAGGAGGAACAAATAAGAGGGTAGGAGAGGAAGCCTGGAATGTCCTCTCCTCTGTAGAAGGGAGATAGAGACCTGCCTTCAACAAACATAAAAGGATTTTACAATTTTGTTGAAGCAGGAGGAAATGCCAGGCCCACTGCCAGGTAATAACTTCTCACACGTGCACTGGAATTCACAGGCTCCCAAACACTTTCATGTCCACTGACCCACTGCATCTTGAAAACAACAAATCAGCAGGCATGATAGTGCCCATTTTAGAAATGAGGAAACTGAAGCTCTGAGCGGGCAAGTGACCTTGCCAGTTACACGGCTAGACCTTGAATCTAAGTTTTCCAGTTCTCCATCTGGCCCTCCTCCCACTCTGTTATGCTGGCCGCAGAATGAAGAAAGAATGCAGAGCATTCAACCTCTCTCTCGTGTCTGCTCAGATTTTTCTGTATCAACCTAAGGGGAAGTTTAGCAAGGACTGTAAATGTATTAGCTGGAGAGTATCGAGGTAAACCCGCAGAAGTGCACCAAGAATATGTCCTATCAGAAATTAAGAAAACAATCCCATTTACAATTGTACCAAAAGTAATAAAACAGCTAAGAATAAACTTAACCCAAGGAGGCGAAAGACCTGTGCTCTAAATACAAAAACTCTAAAAACATGATGAAAGAAATTGACGATGATAAAACAAACGGAAGGATATCCCATGCTCATGGATTGGAAGAACAAATATTGTTGCGATGTCCATCCTAACCCAGGGCAATCTACAGATCTAAGTCAGTCCCTATCAGAATACCAGCAGCATTTTCCACAGAACCAGAGCAAACAATCCTAAAATGTATGTGGGACCACATAAGACCTAGAATAGCCAAAACAATCTTGAAAAAGAGGAACAAAACTGGAGGTGCCACAATCCGAGATTTCAAGATATACTACAAGGCTATAGAAATCAAAACAGTATGGGACTGGCACAAAAATAAACATACATATCAATGGAACCTAGAAATAAACCCACAATTACATGGTGAATTAATAGCTAATAAAGGAGACAAGAATATTCAAGGGGAAAAAGACAGTCTCTTCAATAAATGGTGTTGGGAAAACTGGAGAGGTATATGCAAAAGAATGAAACTGGACCCCTATCTTACACCATATGCAAAAATTAACTCAAAAATGGATTGAGGACTTAAATGTGAGACCAAAAACCATAAAAATCCTAGAAGAGAGCACAGGCAGTAATTTCTGTGACATTGGCCATGGCAACATTTTCCAGATATGCATCCTGAGGCAAGGGAAACAAAAGCAAAAATTAACTATTGGGACTGCATTAAAATAAAAAGCTTCTGCACAGCAAAGGAAACAATCAATAAAGCTATCAACAAAATTTAAAGACAGCCTACTGAATGGGAGAAGAATTTGCAAATAACATATCTGATAAAGGCTTAGTATCCAAAATATATAAATAACTTATTTAACTCGACACCCCCCCAAAATTAATCTAATTAAAAAATGGGCAGAAGACACGAACAGACATTTCTCCAATGAAAATAAACAGATGGCCAACAGACACACATGAATAGATGCTTAACATCACTGATCATCAGAGAGATGCAAGTCAAAACTACAATGACATATCACCTCACCTGTCAGAATGGCTAAAATCAAAAACACTAGAAACAACAAGCTTTGGTGAGGTGGTGGAGAAAAAGGAGCCCTCACGTATTGTTGGTGAGAATGCAAACAGGAGCAGCCAGTGTGGAAAGCAGTATGGAGGATCCGCAAGAATTTCAAAATAGAGCGACCCTATGATCCGGTGATTCCACTACTGGGTAGTTACCCAAAGAATATGAAAACACTAATTTGATTGTTTTTATATAGTTTGCTTATTTTTGAGACAGAGAGAGACAGAGCACACGTAGAGGAGGGGCAGAGAGAGGGGGAGACACAGGATCTAAAACAGACGCCAGGCTCTGAGCTGTCAGCACAGACCCTGATGTGGGGCTCGAACCCATGAACCAGGAGATCATGACCTGAGCTGAAGTCGGATGCTTAACCGACTGAGCCACCCCGAAAACACTAATCTGAAAAGATATATGCACCCTATTTATTGCAGCATTATTTACAATAGCCAAATTATGGAAGCACCCCAAGTGTTCATCCAGAGATGAATAGATAAAGATGTGGTGTATATACACAATGGAATATTATTTAGCCATAAAAATGTAATCTTGTCATTTGTAACATGGATAGATCTAGAGAGTATTAAGTGAAGCAAAATAAGTCAGTCAGAGAAAGACAAACACAGAGAAAGACAAATATGATTCCACTCACCTGTGGAATTTAAGAAACAAAACAAATGAACACAGAAAAAAAGAGACAGACAAAAAACAGACTCAAACTAAACGAACAGTTGGTTACCATTGCGGAGGTGGGCAGAGGGGATGGGTGAAATAGGTGAAGGGGATTTGGGAGTACCTTTATCATGATGAGCACTGAGAAATGTATGGAATTGTTGAATCACTATATTGTACACTTGAAAACAATATAACACTGCATGTTGACTTTATTGGAATTTAAAAAAACTTTTAAAATTTACCTTGCTTTGGACAATTGGCCAAGCACTGAAACAATAACCAATGTGGGTAGTTTCCATGATTTATTATCCAAGAGTGCTCCAACCAGGGTGCTCCTCCTCGCTCAGGAAACTGTCCAAGGAAGATTCGATGTGCTTCTGAGTTTCTGTTACTCTGGGGATGCACCCTTCAAACCATCCCTCCTTCTGCTGTCTCAAGGGTTACTCTGCTCCACCAAGGCCCTTCCTCCCAGACCAGAGGCCTGAAAGTGCAGCTGGAGAGGCCCATTCTGCACTGATCTCATTGGGCTGGCCTGATCAGGCATTTCTGCCCAACATGGAAGGCTTGACTTCCTGCTTAGTGCCTCGGGTGGGGAAGTGGTCACAACTTGTGTGGGACACCTGAGTAGCTGGCTCGGTCAGTTAAGCGTCCAGCTTTGGCTCAGGTCATGATCTTGTGGTTTGTGAGTTGGAGCCCTGTGTTGGGCTCTGTGCTGACAGCTATCTCAGAGCCCGGAGACTGCCTCAGATTTGATGTCTCCCTCTCTCTCTGCCCCTCTCTTTCTTGTGCATGCGCGTGCGCTCTCTCTCTCTCTCTCAAAAATATATAAATGTTAAAAAAAAAAAAAGCAAATTGTGCATGCATTTTTCTCAGCATACCTCTAGAAGACCCTGTTGAGTAACTTGTATGGACTTCGGCTAGGATTTAACCTGGGGAACAGAGAAAGAAGGAGATGCGATTGGCATGGAAAGAGAAAGATGCTGGTAGAAATAGCCCTGTGGTGCAGGAAAGGGGGTGTGTGCCCTGGAGCCTGCGTGTGCCTGTGAGTGCAGGTGTGCTGGGTGATTAAGCCAGAGTTTGCCTATGTGTGTTCACACTGGGATGAGCATGTGTCCCTGGGTGTGCAGATCCTGGAAATCCAAGGAGGGTGTATATTCTGAGAACCTGACATTCCCAAATCCTCAGATGTCTTCACAGAATATTTCCCCTCTTAAAAAATAACAGTAAAGTGTGCACTTAAAAATAAAAAGTATTTTGGTGACCTCTTCAGACCTTTAATGATTCCATAAATATAAGACCAAAGCCATTTATAAAATATTAAAATCAATTCTCCACTAAAACAACTCCCCTCTGCGTTGCCTCGCATCATTACTTAAGCGACATCCACGTGGGGTTTAAGTAAAGCTTCTAAGCCCAGATAGGATCATGATGAATAATACAGCCACGCCCCTGGTAACTTCTGCCTTGGCCATGGAAAACGCTTTGCAAAATGTTTAAACCTTCCTTTTTTTTTTAATGTTTTTTATTTATTTTTGATCGGAGGGAGATAGAGCATGAGAAGGGGAAGGAAGAGAGAGGGGGACACAGAATTGGAAATAGGCTCCAGGCTTTGAGCTGTCAGCATAGAGCCCAACGTGGGGCTCAAACCCTCGAACCGTGAGATCATGACCTGAGCCAAAGTCGGATGCTCAACTGACTAAGCCGCCCAGGTGCCCCTGAGCTTCCTTTGTGCTTGAAGGTCAGTTCACCAGCCACACAACTGCCTCCACCACCTGGCGCTTTATGGAAACGTTGATGGGCTCCCAGCTGCCTTCCAAGCGCATTTCCAGGGACGGCCGGGGTTCCCAGGCACAATCTCACCACACGCTCCGCTGTATTTGTAGCTGTCACCCAAGTGTCCATTCTCACTGGGTGAGTAATTTTTTCCCTGGTGGAAGCACTTGCTGCAATGATGTCATAAATCATGTTTTTCTTGTTTTCAAACACTCGCAAATCAGAGCCCCCATCATGGTCCACGTCCACTCCTTAATTCACCCACAGCTTCTCTTTTCTCATTCAAATCTGTTACTTCCTTAGACTCCCTCACGTACTCTGCACAACCATTACCACCTCGGACAGTTGGCTCTATTTTGGGGAGATGATTTTTCACAATAAAATAAAGGTTTTCATCACTTCGGAGGGATGGTGTAGAAACCCAGAGAACCAGAGACGTCAAGTGGTCAAGTGGTCAGTGAGGTTCCTTGACAGCCGAGCGTCCCCCCGGCGTACTGGCCCCCAGCAGACACGACACATGCCTCAGCCTAATTAGGAATTATGGACTGGGCCAAGGGTTCACTTTATGTGGACTGGGTCTGCAAGGATGCGCAAGTGGGACCAAGGTTGGCCTAGAATCGCAGTCCTTTGCTGATATTCCCTGCGGATGGGCTGGCTAGACCTGAGGTCAAGACCAGAGACTCCATGGGGTGCCTGAGTGTCTCAGTCTGTTAAGCATGCAACTCTTGTTTTTGGCTCAGGTCAGGATCTTGCAGTTCGTGGGATCGAGCCCCACATGGGGCTCTGTGCTGGTGGCTCAGAGCCTGCTTGGGATTGTCTCTCCCTGCCTCCCTGCCCCTCCCCCATCCCTCCCCCCCCCCCCCCCACCAAAATAAACTTAAAAAAAAAAAAAAAAGACCAGAGGCTCCATGGACCAGGGAACTCCCTGAGAATTCAGAGCCTTATGGGTTTCCTCTCCTGCAAAATTCAGATCTTGCATCATTTCTTCTGGAAGCCACCCCCGACCTCCCCCTTGCCTCTGCACAGCAGGATAGCTACTTCCAAGAAGTTCATACCATTCCCCATCAGACCTTGGCCGTCGGCCTTATTGCTCTGTTCTGTATTCACCTGCTGTTCTTTCCTCCTCCACACCCGTTATTGGACTGTGAACTGGAAGCAAGAGCCGTCCTCCCTGTCCCCCTCCACCCCACCTTCATTCTCTTGCTCCGAGGGCTCTGCCCTTTATGTAGCTTCTTGCATTCAGGACCAGCTTCTTGGACACGCGGCCTCCCCAGTCACCCGGGTGCCGAGGGCCCTGCGTGTGGCTTTGTGCACTGCTGCTATCTTGAGATTGTTAACCTTTTTTTTTTTAATTTTTAAATGTTTATTTTTGAAAGAGAGAGAGAGCGAGAGATCGAGTGAACATGAGTAGGGGAGGGGCAGAGAGAGAGAGAGGGAGACACAGAATGTGAATCAGGCTCCAGGCTCTGAGCTGTCAGCACAGAACCCGTTGAACTAACAAACCTCGTGAGATCATGACCTGAGCTGAAGCCAGATGCTCAGCCGACTGAGCCACCCAGGTGCCCCAACCATTTTTTTTTACAAGGGGCCATACATTTTAAGTTTGTGCTGGGCCCTGAAATTATGTAGCTGCTCCTGCCTGCGTTTAATAATTTGGCAAACAGGAAGTGTTTTTGGAGGCTTGGTGTGCCCATGTGTTTAATGTTGGTGTGATGTTAACTGAGAATCCCTGAAGGCATGGACCGCAATTTTCTGGCACATTCTGATGGCACCCGAACTGGAACAGAGACACACCCTTCACCGTCACCCTTACCCCTGGCGTTGGCCAGGGGAGGTGGTTACCTGCCCCCTGAAGGGACCCTTCCCCCAGAACCTTAGACCTACACCTGAAGACTGTGTGTTTATGGTGCTAAGCTTGGGAGGTGTTTGTCCTCTGGCATGATTTCAAAGCCAGACGGCGATAAAGCCAGGGATGACAGGCTCTGATGAGGCCTCACAAATCAGGTAGGACACAGTACCACAAGCCAGAGCATTTTATCAGGCCTCATCCCAAGAGGACTTCTGCAGGAAGCAGGAGGCGGGGAGTGGGGCCCCTTAGCCCCATGGTTACGGGGAAGAGGACGATGGGTGAGCCTGAGTGGAAGCCAGCTCCTTCGTGGGTTGGCTTCCATCCAGGCTCCATGCGGTTCCCCAAGGGGACGCGTGCTGGCTCCAGGTACCTGAGCAGGGCCGGACGTGGTACAGGTGCTGGGACCAGGCAGCCTCCGCCTCTGTCCCTGGGAGGTGAAAAGAGTGAGAATGAGCTTTTCCTGCATGTTCCCCACATGCCACTTGTCACAGTGCTGAATGCTTTACCCACCAGTTCCCATGCCATCTTCCGCGGTCCTGTGAGGGAGGTGTTGTGACGGCTGTTTCCTAACTGAGGAAGCCGATCACGGCGAAGCCCCATGGTTAGGGACAGAACAAGGTATAAACCCAGAGGCTCCTGGCGCTGAACCCTAGACTCTCAGTGTTGCACCTCACGCTATCCCCACCTGAGGCCAGGAAACCCCTGCACTCCCCAGGTGGCCTCTGGAGTCTGGGGAGGGGCTTCCACTGAGGGGAGGGGGTGGCACACCCATCCTCCTGGATAGGGCTGGAGGAGAACGGAGCTTCGAGGTCCCTATCCTTGGGAATAAACAAAAGCAGAAGTCATGATGGGAGGGGGAAGGATGTGTCTTGGAATTACCTCATTGGGCATCAGGAGCCTGGAAGGTGTGGACCTGGAGCATTCTAGAACCTTTGTCATTGCCCCACTCCGGTTGCTGGTTTGCCCATCCAGCGGTCATTTCCAGACGGCCCAACATGTGCTAGGCAAATTTTCTGGGCACTAGAAGTACAGAGATTAAGACATTATTGCAAATATTTATGAGGTCCTGACCATGTTGCAAGGTCTGTCTCCAGCACATTTATATGCACATTCTCACAGCCCTACCAAGCAAGGGCTGTTGTTAGCAGGCTCATTGTATACATGTGGCACAGAGAGGGTGAGTGCCACGTCTGTGAGTGACAAAGCTGGGATTTTAACCCAGGCAGTCCTGCTCCGGGACCTTCTTCTCTCAATCACTGCATGATACAACTTCAACTCAAAGATCTTTTTGGTCTGTGTAGGGCAGCGATTTCAAACCCCAAACTGCAGATTAGAACCTCCTGGGAGATTCTCGAATCCTCATGCTCCGGTGGCTCACATGCATGCGGCTGGGAATGCACAGTGGTACAACCACAGTGGAAAGAATTTGACAGTTTCTTAAAACACTAACCATGGGCCTGTCATGCCCCAGTCATTCCACTCCCAGCTGGTACCCCAAGAAAAAGAAAAGAATATGTCTCCACAAAGACTTGTGCCCAAATGTTTAGCACGGAAAACTGGAAGATGATACAAATGGTCCATCAACGGGTGAAGGGGTAAAGAAGGTGGATGGATAGAGAAGCTTTGGTATATCCATCTCACGGACTATTACTCAGCAGTAAACAATGAACTATGATGACGTATGCAACAGGAATGGATCTCAAATGAATTGGCCGGGGTGAAAGGAGCCAGACAAAAAGACCATACACCGTATGAGTTCAATTATATAAAATTCTAGAAGCCGTAAACATCTAGAGAGTGAAGGGAGTAAGAATGTCAGGGGAGGAACGCACAGAGTGGAGAGAGACTGGCTGCAGCCGGTCACCGGGAACCTCTCGAAGGCCATCGATACCTTCGTTATCCTGACTGTGGCCACGACTCAGGGGAGTATACATAGGCTAAAACTGATCTAAGTGTGTGCCTCAAATATGTGTAGCTTGTATTCCAGTTACACCTCAACAAAGCTTTAAACCAAAGACAGGACACACACACAAAACCCATGCTCGGACCTTGTCTCAGATCAAATAAATCAGTCTTTGGGAGTAGGACCTACACACTGATTTTCATTTTTTTAATGTTTATTTATTTTTGAAAGAGAGACAGAGCATGAGCAGGGGAGGGGCAGAGATGGAGAGAAGGAGACACAGAATCTGAAGCAGACTCCAGGCTCCAAGCTATTAGCACAGAGCCCGATGTAGGGCTCGAACCCACGAACCATGAGATCATGATCTGAGCTGAAGTTGGACGCTCAACCAACTGAGCTACCCAAGCGTCCCATACACTGATATTTTTAAAGCTCCGCAGGAGGCTGCCAAGGTGCAGAGGCGCCGATGCCACGGGGAGACAGGTGTGCAAAGGGACGGTAGGTGCTCTGAGGGAGCAGCACTGACAGACCCATCCTGGGCACCACTCAGGGAAAGCGGCTCACAGGCTGTAGCTGAGGCTTGCACGAAGTAACAGTGTTTTGAAGGCTGAGCAGGAGTTTTCCAGGTAGGGAGGGTGGAGGAGACAAGAGAGCTTGGTCCAGGCACAATAGGCAGCGTCAAGGTCAAAGCTGCAGAGGGTGGAGAGGACAGCCTGCAAGCAGGAGCATCACGTAGTCTGTTGCGTGCAGCTCGGAGGTGTAAGACACAGAGCAAGGCGCACTCTGCCTTACACACCCTGAAGGCACAGAGTGCCCGCATGCTCCTGGAGAGAGGCCACAGGTCTGGCCGGGGAGTTTGGCCTTTATCTTTCTTTATCTTTTTTTTTTAAGTTTATTTATTTATTTAGAGAAAGAGCACGTGACAGTGAGCAGGGGAGAGGGAGAGAGAGAGGGAGAGAGAGAATCCCAAGCAGGTTCCACGCTGTCAGTGCAGAGCCCAATGCAGAGCTCAGACTCACAAACCACGAACTCATGACCTGGGCTGAAATCAAGAGTCAGATGCTTGACCGGCTGAGCCACCCAGGTGCCCCGTATCTTCCTTTATCTTGAAGGTCCCCTTGAGGATGAGGGAGGAGCCCGTTAGGTGGTGGCACTGGTCTTCCCCGACGTGGTTCTCCCCGCTGGGAAGGCTGAGGGGCAGCACGGGCTGTGGGCGAGGGGCTCATGAGGGCTTTAAGGAGGAGTGTGAGGTCAGGGGTGTGCTTATGAAACGTCTCTGGGGGCTGGGTGGGACCCAGGCTCTCAACTCCTTGACGGCAGAGTCCGCACTCGGGGGTGAGTGGCTCCGCCTTTCGTCCCTTGCTTCACTTATTCAGCGAATAGTCCCCGAGGGCAACGAGGGCCAGGCCAGCACTGCTCTCAGCTCCAGGGAGAGGAAGGAATGAAACAAAAAGAAACCCTTTCCCCACAGAGCTTGCCTTCTAGAGAACATCAACAACGTAATTAGGCTAGAGTGTGTCAGGTGCTCCTACATGCTGTGGAGAAAGCGCAGGCAGGGAATGGAGATGCGGAGTGGCGGGGTACGGCTGGGGCTTGTGATATGAGACAGGATGGGCGGGAACAGGGTCCCT
Organism: Suricata suricatta; assembly: GCF_006229205.1. Classification (NCBI taxonomy): domain Eukaryota; kingdom Metazoa; phylum Chordata; class Mammalia; order Carnivora; family Herpestidae; genus Suricata; species Suricata suricatta. The sequence continues at coordinate 116,637,824 of NC_043707.1, forward strand.
GAGAGGCTGACATGCGAGAAACACCGGAAGGAGGTGCGGGAGCGAACCTTGCTGATCTTCTGGAGATAGTTGATTCCAGGAAGCGGGAGTTGCAAGTGCAAAGGCCCCAAGGCAGGAGGGGTGAGGGGAGGGAAAGCGGTAGAGAAAAGGGCGGAGAAGACATCGTTGGTAGGGGGCCTTGCAGGCCATCGCAAGGACCTCAGTGTTTACTCTGAGGGCAGAAGCTGTTGGAGCATTTGAACAGAGAAGAGGTAATAAATCTATTCCTGCAGGGCTGTTTGTAAATCAGATGTTTGTCAAATAAATCCTGCTTAAAATCCCCTACGAGAACCCAGCTGACCTGACAGTGCTTGCTTGGAGGTGGCCGGCTCCCATGGAGCAGGTGCGCTTGAGGAAACATTGCACGTGCCTTCTCCAAATTAAGTCTGCATGTGAGTCCTGCCCCACCCCTTCTGATCGAGAGACCAAGCCCCCCAGAAAGCAGCGCTGTCCACCCACAGAGCCCACCGTTCCTCCCTGGGGACTGTATCTAGGCTGAGCTGCCCCCCTCTTAGAGGTGGGTGAGGCCTCAGAGAGCAAAGGGAGCGTTTGATGTCAGGGAGAGAGTGAGCCATGTGGGCCCTGCAGTCAGAACTCCAGAGCCAGGGCGCCTGCACGCTCGCGCTCTCTGGGCCAAGCTGCATGAATTTGCTCGAAAGCTTTTCATTGCAGCCAGCTGAAACAGCTACTGTACCGCTCACTGAGCACTTACTATGTGCCAGGATCGGTGGCAGGCACTTTGCATGATCCCTCATCTAGTTGTCTCAACATTCTTGATTCCTCATCACTCCCATTTTGCGGATGAGCTCAGAAATGTTTTGCAAATGACAGCTTCTGTGTCCACGGGAAATGATCGTGCCCCCCACCCCCACCCCCGCCACCGCCCAGGGCTCCCACAGCACCTGGTACAGGCTTCAGCTCGAGCACCCCCTCATGTTCCTGTCATCATGTGCTCACACGTTTGTCTCTCCACAAGGCCAGGAGCCCCTTGAAGGCAAGGTCTGAGTCTGATCCGTGTTCCTGATGCCGATGCCTGGCACGGGGTTGCTCCAGAGAGCTATAAAATAAATTAATGAATAATTAGGAAGAGCCGGCTGCCAGAGAGCATCGAGGTTCCAAGTCAGTGGTCTGACAGCGTCTGTGCGCATGAACCCAGCCCCTGTGTGTGGATTCTGGGCGATGAATAATTGAGTGAGGTGTGCCAGAGGCAGAGCAGATGTGAGATTTCTCAAACCTGACAAATGGAAGAGAGTTTCGATTCAGAGGAGGCGGGGTTGAGACCCATCCTGGGGGTTCATCCTCTGGGGATCCCTGGGGACAGGGTAGAGAAGAAGGGGGATGGGAGCAGCCAGGCATAGCGGACGGGGGGAAGGACAGCACAGCGCTGGGCATACCAGGAACGACGGAAGCGGCCAGGCAGCTCTGCCTTCTGAGACCCAGAGATGAGGCTTCATTTATTCAGTCTACAAGCGTCCCTGGGTTGGGGACCCAGCAGTGAACAGGACTGTCGCTACCCTTCTGGAGGTGACTTCTAGCGTGGAGACCAGTCAACCAGTAAATAATCTCACTTCAGACTGGGGTGAGTGGCGCACAGATGAGCAGGGCCAGGGGAGGAGAGCAGTGAGCTGAGTTGTTTGGGACAGGCAGCGTCCAGGAGGACTCTCGGAGGAGCTGACTCTTGAGCAGACACCCGAGTGACGCAAAGGAGGCCATGCTTTGGTGGCTGGTGGCCCGACATGAGTGAGGAGCTGTCCCAGGGCCCGTGTGGCCAGTGTCGGGGACACAGGGGGAGAGAAGGGGCAGGCGACCCACTGTGTGCTGTGGCCTGCCCAAAGGGTCTCCTGGGACATGGGTCTTTCCGTATTAAACCTGGAGACCCCCCCAGGAAAACTGGGACTCAGTGGGTCATCTGGGGGCAGGGCATGAGAACAGAGAGGGAGCAGGGGCCAGAACATGCAGGACCACCTGTGAGGCTGTGGTAAGGGGGTTGGCTTTTATTCTACATTCGATAGGAATGGAAGACCCTGCCTCGCTTCTGATCTAATGAGTAACTCTGAGCGCCTCCCTGCGTGCGGCACTGTGCCGGCCAGCGAGCAGGGATGCGGTGCACACTCCTGCCTTCGCAGCATTTCGGGCTTTTGTGTGCCCTCACGTCAGCAATTAAGCCAGCATTGGCACACTGTCACCACATGCCTTCTCTTTTGCATTTTCTGACCGGGCTCAGGGCAAACAAAGAAAAGCATCTCTAGCAGGTGCTTTTCTTGTCCATCCAGAGCAGCAGGACACTATGTCTAGACGTCATTTCATTGTGACAGAGAGGGCTGCGCATGTTATCTGATCCTATGTTGCAGTCCAGGTCACCCTGAAAATCGAACGCTGGCTCACTTTGCAGACCGGAGTGGGAAGGTCATAGGATAGCCGGGGAGGCAGAGATAAGCAGGCGGTTACAATGTAGCGCAGCAAATGCCATGGTAGCTGTGTGGGTGGGGCTGGGTTGCACCAGCAACAGACATCTATACTAAACGCTAACCGTATCAGCTTCTCAGTGCTGTGTAACAAAACGCCACCAACAAGGCAGCCTAAAACACATGTATTATTGCACGGTTTCCTTGGGTCAGAAGCTTTGGGCAGGTCTCAGCTGTGTTCTCTAACCAGGGTCACACAAACCTATAGTCAAGGAGTCTGCTAAGGCGAGGGTCTTGTTGGAGGCTTGGGGTCCTCTCCCCAGCTCATGTGACTGTTGGAAGAATTTGTTTCCTTGCAGCTGCAGGACCGTGGCAGCTTGCTTCTTTAAGATCTTCAAGGAAGAATGCTACTTCCAGTCTCTGACCACCAAACCCTCGGGCTCACCTGATTTGGTCAGGCCCACCCAGGGTAATTTCCTTTTTGATTAACTCATAGTCAGCTGATTTGGGCTTTAATTGCATCTGCAAAAGCTCCCTTCACCTTGTCCAAATAGTTATCTAATCATGGGAGTGACACCTCATTGTATGTGGGTCCCACCCACCTCCAAGAGGAGAGGGTTTGGGGGTGGGACCAGGGGGTGGGACTCCTGGGAGCCATCTTAGAGCTCAGCTTATCATACCAGCCATATAAGAAGTGCTGTACACTCACCAACTCACTTAATTCTCAGAACAATCCTGTGAGATACATACTGTTATCATCCCCATTTTACAAATGAACAAACTGAGGCAGAGAGAGGGTAAGTAATAAGCCCAAGGTCCCACAGGTAGGAGGAGCCAATGCTTTGGTAAATCCCAGCCTCTTGGAGCAAGGATCTCTGTGGCAACCAGGGAAGGAGGAGGGGAGAAGCCCACCAAAGTTCCCACCACTGTTTCATAAAGCGTTGCCATGGAAACCCTGCAGGAAGCATCACTTAAAGAGCTGTTTGATTATTTTTTCAGGGTGGCATCTGCAGGCGCGTCGCAGCAGCACCAACACAAGCACACACCATGGTTGAGTTAATGGGTCTGGGGCGGGGGCACATGGCAGGAGGTCTGGAAGGTCCCTTGATACAGGCACACGCTCACTGGCAATACTGGAGTTTGGCTGCAGGGAGCTCAGATTTGGGGGACCATTCGGGCCCCAGTGGTCGCCATGCTGTCAGTTTTCGCTTACTGCGAGCTCTGGGGGACTGTGTCTGGGGCTGGCCCTGGCCTCTCACCGACCCGCACTCCTGGCCCCTCCCTGCCGTGCTCTTCCTGGGCCTTCCCACTGCGGCCCAGTCTTGGTGCCCCTGCCCAGCTGGGAAGAGGACTCCGACAGCATGCAGTTCATGGAAAGCAAGCCCGGACGGCAGGCCGAGGAAGGCCCCACACCTGCTCACGAGGCCCTTTTGGTGACTTCCAGCTCCCACCATGACACAGGACATCCTGGACACGTAATGATTGCTTCCCACATCTTAAAGTGAGGGTCAGCCTCTCAGATCAATGAGGTGGGAGGTCCATCCAGGGTTGTAATTATGACGATGGTGGTGATCAAAGTGACTGCCATCTAGTGTGACATCTTGCGAGGCCCATGCGAAGGGCTTTGCATGCGTTGTGTTTAATCACTCATTTGTCAATTCGGTCAACAGATATTTATTGAGCAGTGACTCTGTGCCAGGTTCTGTGAAACAGTGAAACGGTTAGGAAGCATCCTGCTATGTGAACCTTGCATTCTAGTTGGAGAGGGAATAAAGAAAGGTGAAAAATATCTAAGGGTGGTAAGTGCCATGCAAGGAATTAGAATGGAACAGTGTCTCAGAGAGGGCCTGGGGGCACCTTGGTTTCTGTGGTGAGTCAGGCCTTTCTGAGGAGGCGATCGTTAAGCAACTGGTTCAGCAGACATCTCAACGAAAGGCTGTGCCGGGGAGAAGGAATGGCTGATGCAAAGGCCCTGGGGTAGGAACTGGCTTGGTGAGTTTGAGGAATGGAAAGAAGAGCCCCTGTGGCTGGAGCATGGCACGTAAGGAGGAGAGGATACAAACAGAGGTTGGCCATGTAGACTTTGTAGGTCCAGGCAAGGTGTGGATTTTATGTGAGGGGAGATGAGAAGCCTTTGAAGTGTGTTAAGCAGGGGAGATACGGGCCCTAATGTGTGTTTTCGAAGATCATTTTGGCTGCTGTGTAAACAGCGGCTCTGTGGGGGACGTGTCTGGAATCAGGGAGGCCAGTTAGCAGGCTTTTCAGAGACCAGATGAGGGATGCTGTTGGCTTGTGGCACCAAGGTACACGGCAGCTGGAGAGAAGTGCATGGATTCGGGTGTGGTCACCTGCGCTAGCTAATAGCATGGATGTAGGGGCGGAGAAAACAATTCTGGAATCCTTCTAGGTTCTTGGTCTTAAGCAAAAGGTAGATGGAGGTTCCATCCGGCAAAAACTCTAAAATGTTGTGACCTGTGTTTCATATCTTAAAACGCAGTTGCACAAATGCTTGACGTATGCTGCACCATGGGTGAACCTTGAGGGCGTTATGCTGAATGACGGTACGTAGTCACATTCATAGAGACAGAGAGCAGAAAGGGAGTTGTCAGTGGCTGTGGGGAGGAAGGGTGTGGAATCTGTGTTTAACGGTCGTGGAGTTTCAGTTTTGCAAGATGAAAAGAGTTCTGGAGGGGGCCTGAGTGGCTCAGTCAGTTAAGCGTTCGACTTTGGCTCAGGTCATGATCTCATGGTTCGTGAGTTCAAGCCCCGTGTCGGGCTCTGTGCTGACAGCTCAGAGCCGGGAACCTGCTTCATATTCTGTGTCTCCCTCTCTCTCTGCTCCTACCCCACTCACACTCTGTGTCTCTCTGTCTCTCAAAAATGGAAACACTTAAAAAATATTAAAAAGAAAAAGAGTTCTGGAGATGGAGAGTAGTGATGGCATCATGGCAGCGTGAGTGTACTTAATGTCACTGACCTGTGCACTTATAAATGGCTAAGATGGTAATTTTTAAGCTAGGTGCATTTTCCCTCAATTAAAACCAGAAACACAAAACAGGCCCAGGACCACCCACAGTGTCTAGGACGTCCAGCCAGGTTGTGAACCGTCCCCAGCGAGCTCCAAGCTGGTGAGTTTCACTGCTGTGTAACTTGTCCCCAGAAATGCAGGGCCCAGGCCACACAGGAACTCACCTACAGCCCTGGCACCGCCCCAGTAGGTGACTACTGAGGCACCTGGCTGTGGGACATTTAAATGGAGAGGGGACCATAGAAAGCAGATGGAATCCTGGGACTTCATTTTATCTAATAATAACATTGATAGATACAAAGAAATGATGATGGTGATGGTGGAGCTGATGACCACAACGATAACAACAAAATGACAAAAATGTCAGCTCCCACATGTGGACATAGGTGTGCCAAGCCCTTTCCATGGAATATTTTAGCAGTCCTCACGATAACCCTACATGTAGGTACTTTTATAATCCCCATCCTACAGATGAGGAGACTGAGGCTGAATGCTGCATAGAGACTCGCCTGGGGCCATCCGCCAGTAAGTGGGAGTAAAACTTCAAAGCTTGGTCTGCCTGTCTGGAGACATCTGGCAATGGCCCAGGTTAAACGAGGGGACTAATTAGAGAGAGATAACTGTGCTGCTTCTCAGTGTTGTAGCTTTGGGGTCAACTCGAAGGGACACAGAGTAATTATTTCCTGGAATGAGCATCTTCTGCACAGGCCCCAGGATGCTCCACACTCAGCCTCCCGCCCAGAAGCTGGCACCGCCTTTGCTTGGTGACAAGTCACAGCAAGGCTCCACAGGCTCCAGCCCAGCCCTACTCAGGCAGCACCTCATGGGGTGGGGGTGGGGGGGCGAACAAGATAAAACAAAATCCAGCTGAGCTCCTAATTCACATTCCATCTCCAGCAGCTCCTCGATGATAAATAATTCTGAAAGTGGAAATGAGGTGGGAGGGAGGTGGATGCAGATTTGGGCAGTGCGGCTCAGCAGACCTTTCTGCTGGGGGTCTTCCTCTCGGCTTCTTGGGGGCAGCCAGTGGGACAGGGCCACGGGGGGCCAGTGGGCACCTTTGCTCCTCCTGTCTCATTCTCTCTCTCTCTTTCTCTCTCTCTCTCTCTCTCTCTCTCTCTGTCTTAGTTTGTTATTTTTAATCATGTTGGAATAGACATAACAAAGTTTACTCTCTTAACCAATTGCGTGTGTATATTTCACTAGCGTTAACTAGGTTCCTGATGTGCGACCATGCCTGCCGTCCATCTCCAGAACTTTTTCATCTCCCCAGACAGAGACTGTGCTCATTAAGTCCCATTCCCCTGCCTCCTCCCAGCTCCTGGCAACCACCGTTGTACTTCTGTCCCTAAGGACTTGATGACACCAGGTACCTCCTGTACGTGGTCTTATACAGTATTTGTCTTCTTATGACTGGCTTATTTCACCCCATGTCATGTCCTCAAGGGTCATCCATAGTATAGTGTGGCAGAATTTCTTTTCTCTTTAAGAATGAATAGAATTCTATTACATGGATATACCATATTTTGTTTATCCATTGTTCCATTGACAGACACTTGAGTCGTGGCTGCCTTTTGGTCATTCTGAATGATCCAGCTATGAACTTGCCCCCTTCTCCTCTACTCCAGGCGTGACCATGACTGCGTATGAGCAGGTATTCAGGTAGCCGGGTCAAGTCGGTGTCTACCTACCCCGCCCCCACACCTGGACTGACACGCTGTACAGTGCCCCACATACCCCTCACCTTGCCTCACCAAACCTCATCCCAGGCCCTGCAGGTTTCCATGGCAACCCCATGACAATCAGCTGTGAAAGGCAGTCAAGTGCAGCGGTTTGGGTCCTGGTGGTGTCGCTTACCAGGTTTGTGACCTCGGCAAGCTATTTCATGGCTGGGGTCTTTCGTTTCTTCACCTGTAGAACCCAGGTCATACTAGTACCTACTTCACAGCTAAGGGGAAGGGGTTGCAGGAGACACAACTAGCCCTTGTTCTGCACCAGATGTCATACCAGGTGCTTGGCATGGATTATTCAACGTGGCCCACAGAAATCCCCTAAGGAGTAGTTAGCCCCTCAGTTAGTATAGCTCTATCTATAAAGTTGCCTGCTTGCTAGATGAGCAAACTGAGTCTCAGGGAGGTGAAGGTCTTGCTTGATGTCCCTCACCAGTACGTGGTGAGGCTTGAGTTCTGAGTCCTGAGCTTGCAATCTTGCCTAATGCTTTCTTCTGCCTCCTGTGCATGGCAGGCACCTGGCATAGGATCTGGTCCACAGGAACTACCCAGTAATGAGGACCAGTCTGACAAGCTTTGGGACATGGCCATGGCTGCCTTCTGACTTGATGAACCCCATCCATCTCCCCCAGAAGCAGAGGCAGAATTGGCTTCAAGAGGCAAGGTCCTTGTGTGGCCTGAACATTCTGATCCTGCATCTGGGCTGACGGATAAGATCTTCTATGCTGGGCAAAAGCTCTTGGGATTTGTGCCTCACCTCAGTGATCTATGGATCCTATCTTCCTGGGAAGAGGGTCCACGTGTTTTATCATTTCTCAAAAGGTCCCTGATCCCCAAATGAAGACCTGCTCGGATTCCAGACTCCATGCATCCCAGAAGGGGCCATAGGCTCTGAGCCTTGTGAGCAGCATAGATTTTGTTATGCTGAAGCTCAGAGAGGGGTCAGCTCCTGGGTCAGAGGGGCTGTAGTCACTATGGAAACATACAGGTCAGCACAGACGTGTGCTGTAGGATAGACAGAGCCAGCCAGGGCCCGTGCTCATATGAGAGAAGCTGGTCTGAGCAGTAAGGATGATGAGGTCAGACTGCTGAGAACAGTAGGCTAGGCTATGGTAATCAAAAACACTGAACTTTCCATGGCTCAGAAATTAGAAGTCTATCCCCTGCTCATGTATCAGTCCTGGGCAGGTATTCAGTTTGGTGGGGCAGCCCTCCTCCACAGGGTCCCTCAGGGATGAAGCCTCCTTCCATCCCAGAGACCTACCATCCCCTGGGGTCTGGCCATCCAGCCAGTGTGGAAACTGTACGGAGGATTTTAGGGGCCAATTAGAAGTGGCATCGGTCACCTTCACCCAAGTCCATTGAAGAGAGCCCAACTGCAGGGAAGTCTGAGAAATATCTAGCTGTGTGCCCAAAAGAAAGAATGAATTTTGGTGGACAACTGGCTTTTTTTTTGGGCCACATACAGACAACTTGATACTTGCCTACCATCTTAGGAAATGTCTATGGAGCAGGTGCCCCCCCTGAAGTAAGTTCAGGAAAGAGGAGTTTATGATACGTATACAGCAGGTCATCTCACAGAAGACTAAGTAGTATATGAAGGCTGCCATCCATCCACTCATTTATTCACTCATTCGTGCAATAAATAGTTTCTAAGTGTCTGCTGTGTGTTGGCCACTGTGTGATGTGCTTGCTGGGATACAAAAGTGAAAATGTCAGACAAGTGTCCCCATGGGGCCTACCTCCTTGTGGGGAGAGGGGAGTAAACAACAACAAAAACAGTAACACATAAAATGATTGCATGTGGCGGTCAGTACTCCACGGGTAACGTAAAAGGTGGTGAGACAGAGAATAATTGAGGTCTGATTTGGTGCCAAGGAAGTCTCTCAGAGGAGGTGACATGTGAGGTGACATATGATGGATGAGCATGAATGAGCTACATAAAGAGTAAAGGCCAGAAACTTGTGGGCCAGGGAAAGTTGTGCAAAGGCCCTGAGACAGAAAAGAACCTGAAGTACTTAAGGATCATCCACCACCACTGCTGTCATCCTTATTCAGATCTCTTAACCCTTCCTCTGTCTCCTCTGTTGTTTACTCTGCTTAATTCCACTGGTTTTCCAGCAGGAGCCCCAAACTCAGTGGCTCTGTTTCTTCCCTGTCTGGCCTGAACTCTTAGTAGCACTTAACACATTGCAGACCACGTTGTCATTCTTGAGGTTCCCTGGGGCACCAAAGGCCCCCTTGGCCCAGCCGTTCATATTTGTATAAGCTTCCAGGTCCCTGCCCTGGTTCCCCGTGCCCGCTGCAGGGCCTCCCCACCAGCTCCTCATGCTCGGTCTTCATGGAGGTGAGTGCAAAGCACCTGGGCCTATCTGACTCCCTGGAGGAGAAAGAGAATGCTTCCTAGAAGTGACGTTTGAGACAAAGTGACACTCAGACTGAGTTTTGAAAGGTTGAGTAGAATGTTTGTTGCCAGATGAGGAGGGACAGAGACTGCTTCACTGTGGGGACAGCACATGCAGAGATCCGGGAGCAGGAAGGGTCCTAATGGAGGGATCAGGGAAGGACAGGTGACAGGGTTGTGCAGGGTGGGGTGGGGGAGACAAAACTTGGATGGATGTCTGAGTCCACATCGTAAAGGACCCTGAATGCCTTGCTAAGAAGTTGACCATTAATGGTGCCGTTCTCAAGCAGCCACAGGAAGCTGAAGGATGGTGCCCAGATTTGTTTCTCGAGCAGGCAGGTGTGGAAGCAGACTCGAGGATTGGAGAAGGGAGAGAAGGGGGCAGGGAACCGCAGTGGGGGCTGGGTGGGCAGGTGGGAGAGGACCTGGGGAAGTCCATTTTTCTCAGCAGTCAGGAATGTAGGGTGCCCAGCATCATGCCTGGCATGTCATGGCCTGGGGTGGGTGCTCTGGTAGTTTCTTAATGAAAGGCGCACAACCTCCAGAGAGTAAGCACTAGGAGAGCAGCAAGGGTGCTCACCATTGGAGCCCCAGCGGCACCAGGGTGCAAACGCATGGGTCAGATGAGTGAATGGATGAGCGAGCAGCTCCTGTAGGCCAGCATGCCTCTTGAGTGGCGACAGTGTGGAATGACAGATTCTCATCACTTTGCTTGAGGGTGAGCAGAGAGAATGAGGCCACTTCTAGAGCCTCCTTGAGCCCTGGAGATGTGGGTAGCAGATGGGCCTATGAGGATGTGGAGGCCAGAGACCCAACCCATGGCAGGTGGGAATACTGTGTGTCAAACTCAGACACAGGACAAAGGGGAGGGAGAGACTGGAGTCCTGGGGTGTCTGGGTTCTGGGGTGAGGTTCTGGGTGAAGCTGTGACACCAGGCTGTACACAGTTAGGAGCTAGACTTGAGAGTTTATCTCTCTTTGGGAAACAATCCCAGTGGGAGTGATCAGGAAACATCAGCTCTTGGGAGACCTAGTGGGGGTACAGGCTCTCGGGGCACTCCCTCCTTCCCCGGGTGGGAGGGAGAGCAGTGCACAGGGACACAGCTCCTTCTCCGTGTTGCAAGTCCTGTGCCCCAGGACAGCTGCAGGCAGGGTCTGGAGATGGTTGACGCTTCCTTCATTTTACTTGGGGAGGGGTGGGCTGGTAACCTCTGACCCTTGGGCCCCCGCTCCCTGGGGCTGGCAGCAGCCTGGCATCGCTGTGCCAACCACGATCTTCTCAGCTCTGTCTCCCAGTCCCCTCCTCAGCAGGCTTTCCCACATAAGCACACACATGACTTATGTGTCCCTGCACATACCTGCATGTTAAATACATACACACATTTCACATCTACACCTACAGTCTCTGGATGTACCCAGCACACGAGCACACGTGCGTGGACTGTAGAGACACGGCATTCTTGTTCAAACACACTCACAATGTTCCGGACGACATATAAGGGGGTCAGCATTGCTAGAACTTTAGGTGTGAGAGGAGACAGTGAGCACTCAGGTTGGAGACATGGGTGGGGCCAGCGCTCGGAGAACGTTAGCGACACTTGAGGGACTGTGAAGGCACATGAGTGATGGGAGGCACCACAGGGCTTTCACAGGGAAGCCATGTGACCCTATTAGCTCTCTAGAGGTTGGGTTGGGGCGAATCTAAAGACAAAATAGGGAGGTGGGGCCTGTCTCCAAGTCCCTGAGAAGAAGGCGAGATGGAGGAGGTGGTCTTGATGCCTTAGCAGGGGCTTGGGGAGGAGGGACAGATAGGAGACAGGAAAGAAAACCCCCTCCAGGCTGCCTTGGGAGGTTCTGGTGAGGGGGGCTGGATGGACCACCCGATCCGGGGCACAAGTGGGTTTGGGGCAAGGGCAGGAGTTCACTTGGTCCAGGTGGGGCTGGAGGCATCCGTGGGGCGTCCATGTGGAGAAGCCCGAAGGTGGTAAGACTCAGGGCCCGGAGTCTGAGAAGAGAAGGGCTGGGCTGGGACTTCGCAGGCAGATGAGGAGTCAGCAACACAAGGGACAGCTTGCAGAGCAGAAACACGCTGTGGGGGCTGCGTGCTCCTGGCCACCTGCCAGCTCCTCCACCTGGAATATCCTCCCTTCTCTGCCAAGACTGTACCTAATGCCTCTTCCAGGAAACTTCTCCCAATTATTCCTTCCCGTCATCCCCGAGGCTGTGTGCCACTGGCTGGGGTGGCAGAGTGTGGCCAGGGAGAAGGGGTGGAAGGGGCAGAGAGCGGCAGGCCCTGGACTGGTGTCTGTCACCTCCTGGGTCCGTGTGTGGTCTGCATTTCCCTCCCTAGTTACTTTGGGGCTGGGTAGGACCACTCAATTCTTCTTCTTTTTAAAATTTTTTTTAGTAGGCTTCCCATTCAGTGTGGAGCCCAGTGCGGGGCTTGAACTTACCACCCTGAGATCAAGGCCTGACCTGAGATAAAGAGTCAGACGCTCATCCAACTGAGCCACCCAGGTGACCCCAGAAACTATTCTTATTAGGAGCTAGGGAGGCCTCTCAGACCAGCAGCAGACTGGAAGCCAGTGAAACAGGCCCCCGCTTGGCTGCATCAAAGTGGTGTGGGTCCAAGTGATGCCACCTGCTGGGGGTCTCCTGTTCCAGGTCCTGGGGCCCGTCTGCTCTCTCCATCTACTGTTCTAGCTTATTCTCTTTCTTTCAGCTCTGGCTTCACCCACACTGCCCTGGCATCCTCTCCCAGGGAGCTCTTGGGACTTATATGTAATCACATCCCAAACTTATTGAGCATTTATTATGTGCCAAACATTGAGATAAGTACTTTGTCTGGATTATCTTACTTGATCCTCTTAGTAGCTCTCTGAGCTGGGTGCAGTGGTTGCCCCCATTTTATTGGTAAGGAAACTGAGGTTCAGGGATGTGAAGTAATTTGCTGGGTAAATAGCAAGGTGGGGATTTGAACCTGAGCCCTCTGTCTCTGGGGCCCTCTCTCCTGACCAGTGTGCTCTGCTAACTGTTAGAAATTAGCTGCTAACCTGTAGCTGGAGGGGCAGGCAAATTCAAACTCAGGTCTGTGGGAGGCTAGCGCCATTCTCAAAGCCACGATGCTCCGTGCCTGCCTGACCCTGACAGCCTGGCTGCCCACCTTGTAGCTCGAGGTCTGCGCCAGCGGCTGCTTGCACCATCTCCACAGCTAGATCTGCGCCCCAGCTCACTCCTGCCTCCCAGGCTGTGCGGGCACAGCACGGGCTTCAACACGGGAGCCAGGCGGCCTCTGTGGGTGTGGGGATGGTGACACAGGGCCAAGAGGTGCTTGGCTCGCCGAGGGAGACATCTGTCAGACACAGTTATTCACCCATGAAAGCTTTGCAGAAGTGGATCTTATTTTGTTATTTTTTAAAAGTTTGTTTATTTTTATGAGAGAGAGAGAGCAAGCATGAATGAGGGAGGGGCAGAGAGAGAAGGAGACAGAGTCCCAAGCAGGCTCAGCCCTGTCAGCACAGAGCCTTATGCGGGGTTTGAAAGGAAAATCCATGAGATCATGACCTGAGCTGAAATCAAGAGTTGGATGACGTTTAACCAATGGGCCACCCAGGCACCCAAGAGCTTTATTTTGATACATAAACATAGGTTGTTTATTTTGTGTGTGAGAGGATGTGTTGTGTCTGTTGTCATACATGTAAATGCAGGAGCTGCGTGCAGATGCATTCCGGGTTGGTCTATTTTTATATATGATTGTTTGAATATGACACAGAGAGGAAGAGAGTGTGCGTGTGTGTGTAAAGGAGGGCATTTGAGTGAATGGATTTGTGCATGTTGGAGGAGAAAGTTCATCAGTATGCCTGCATTACATGTAAGAGATTGTGGGGTCCCAGGAAGGAGCTTCTCCAGGGCAGAGACAGTTCTCACTCCTGTAGGGCCTAGGTGGGTGGTCCCCACCTGCACAGGGGCCTCCATAAAGCCTGTAGACTTGGGGCTCCAGAGATGAGCGAAATTGAACAGACAGGCAGAGGGAAGGCCTTTCCTATCCCACTGCTCCTGATTCTCAAGCTGCAAAATGTCCACTGGGCACTGTCTTCTGCCCTGCGGGGGGCACCTGTGGGCAACGGGGCCTTGAAGCAGATTTCTCAGCTGGCGAGATGGCCCCGTGCCTCCCTGCCCTTCTCCACCTCCACACTGACACACAGCAGCCGAGGAAGGAGGTGTGGAAGTCAGGCCGACTGGAGTGAGGTCCCAGCTCCCCCAGCTGCTGGTCTCGTGAATGTGAGCAGGTTACCCCCTGTGAGCTCAGTTTCCTGACCTGTAATGCGGGGATCGTGCCCACCTCACAGCATTGTTAGTGGATTAAATGAGATGGGATTGAATGTAAAGTTAGACCACAAAAGTGGTCAGAAAGCTCTGGGCCCGCTGACGGAGAGAGGAGGGCTCACAGGCTCACGTGGGGACTCAGACAGTGTTTCGACAGCATCCTGGGGTCACTGTATCCTCCATCCTCTGCAGAAAGTATGGAAAGTAGGGGATAACAGTGGTTAGACGCCTCCCTTCTCAGTCAAATTCTTCTTAGAAAGGGGAAGCCAAAGGGTCCAGAGCCTTTGGAATATTGTGCCTTCTTCCAGGGGGATGCACACTAAAGCATTTCTTGCCTTAAGAAGAGAGGTGGCTATGGGGAATGCTGGGGGTTCCCAGGCCCTGGACAGGGAGCCACATGCAGGAAAGGGGGGCCCTGGGCTTCCAGCAGGATATAGGGGACTAAGACCCAGCCCAGGGAGGGGGTTGCAAAGCTTAGGGGAGGTTCAAGGGGAAGCAAGGCCAACTATACAGCCTGGTGGAACAGCCCCAGGAAGGGAAGGATGATTCCCACTGGGGGCAGCCTCACCCAGGTTATGAGCCAGCCCAAGCCTCCCCGTCTTCAGGCTCCTTAGCCAAGATTGGTTCACGATTCATGACTTCCCTCCTGTGGCTGGGCAGAGCTGGGGGCCTGGCAGGGCTAGGTTCCAGCCGACTGGACCTGGGGTCATTCTGCCCTGGCCAAACAGAAGATGTACCCTGCTATAAAAGGCATCAGATGGAAGACAGATCTTATGCCTTTGACCTTTTATAGCATATGCTGTGTTCAACTGGATGTGAGGAGTTTAATGCTTTGGTAAGAACTGATCCCATTCCTATAAGCTACCGACCAATAGAGCCTGGGAAACCTGGGCCATCCCAGCTTCCAGAAGAACATAGGTTTGTCCCCCCCCCTTTACCAAAGGGGGATTATGTCTGTAAAAAAAAAATCATGTTAACCTGGAAGGTTCGAGGTAAATGTCAACTATCATTGCTATAGTCGTTTTATGATGGTGATGATTAATAACGTAAACACAGCAACTCTTCTTATCTTAGGCTCTAGCAATTCCCGAAATGTGTTCCATAGACCAGTTCAGAAGTTAAAAGGTGTTTCTGGGGGAAAACATAAAAGGGAGAGGAGAGTTTCTAAAGTTCAATTTCTGGAGATTCTGTTCAGGTAAGGTTAAACAGGTTTCTCTCCTGGATAAGAAAACCTCTTGGATAAACTCACAGTTTCTTGTACAGGAGGGAGTTTCTGCAGTATTTTTGCAAAATTACTTGGCCCACTGAATGCTTTTCTCATGGAATTTCTCAGTGTTGTATAGGACATACTTTGGGAAACCTTTCTCAGCTCCATTCGCAGTTAATCACATTTAGCCCCAAATTGCATATTTAGCTAGTCCAAGTGTAGCACTGACCATGTTTTGCAGTATTTCCCTTACAGAGCACCTCTGATTCTCCATGCATCTCTCTGTCCAGACAAGTGTCAGCATCCCTGTGCTCGGGTGCGGGCGGGGCAGGGAGGCCTGAGAGAGGAGTGGCGTGGCTTGGGGCCTTGGAGATCGACCGAGGCTGATCGTGGAGGGCCTTGTGCCGGCCTGAAGCTGCTCATCAGAGGGGCTGAGGCTTGCCACCGGCTCTTGAGGCAGAAGAAGGACATGTTGGTGCATAATAACACAGGCTGGAGCTTCCCTTGGGCGGTGGCTAGGGGGAAGAAGGGGGCCGCACAGCCCACTGTTCCCCTGTAATCCTGCTGCACCTCAAAATTATGCAGGCCCCACCCAGGAGGCTCGGAACTTCCCCATCCCGAGCCTCCTTTTTTTGTTCAGTGTTGCGTTCTCTAAAGGCAGGCTACCTCTCTCCTTTTCTTCTTCATTTTTCCAGAGAGATCCCTGGTGCCTTAAGAAGTTAAAGTCATTGATGTGGAGGTGACTCCCCCTCTGGGGCAGAGTTGCCAAAATTGGTAACATTAAAGTACAGGGTGACCAATCAAATTTGAATTTCAAATAACAAACACTTTTTAGTATAAATATATCCCACATGTTGCATAGGATATACTTATGTTGACAAAACTATTTGTTTTTCTGAAATTCAGATTTAACTGGGCATCCTTTGTTTTCACCTGCAGCTCTATTCTGGGGCGTAGGACGTAGCCTTTTCAGTACTGCTTCTAAAGCATGTCAGGTAAAAGTGAGGAGGTCCTGGGGTCCTGTGGTTACAAAGTGCCAAGGAGAGTTCCATACTGACAGCCCTCTGGGGCCTCTGCTGGTGGGAGAGTGGATGCCTGAACAGCCCCAGCTCATCGGGGTGGGGAGAGGGGGCCGACAAGGGCTTGGGTGTGGGTCAGGCACGCTGCAGGTCTGGCAGCGAGAGGAACTGTGTAGGGGCCCAGAGCACCAGCTCCTTGCTGGGAAAGCAGCCTTGAACCCGGGGAGATCAGGGTGACCCCCTGATGAAGGACACAGCACTGTGGTCAAATGGCTCGAGTTTTGACCCCAGCCCTGATCCCAACCAGCAGGGTGACACTGGGTCACAGGTAGCCCCTGTTCCTCACCCCCAGCCTTGGGGTTCCTCTGTCAGGGGAGGATGAAACAGAAGAGCCCAGATAAAGTGCTGAGCGGAGGAGTGCCCAGCTCATATTAAACATGCAAACGGTGACCATTACTATCATTACCATTAGCTGTACGCCTCTTTAGCTCTCTACATTTAGCTCTTTTTCCTATACTGGGGTTCATGAATGCCAGTCTAAAGAGTAGCATGAAAACTGGGGTGCCTGGGTGGCTCAGTCGGTTGAGCACCTGACTTCGGCTCAGGTCATGATCTCACCATTCTTGGGTTCGAGCCCCGCGTCGGGTTCTCTGCTGTCAGTGCAGAGCCTGCTTTTGATCCTTCGTCCACCCCCACCCCTCTCGCTTATTGTCTCTCTCTCAAAAATAAACATCAAAAAAAAAAAAAGTAGCAGAAGTAGAAGACTGATACTTCTGATTTTAATGGGAAAGAGTAGAGACTGAACATAGGCAAGCCCTTCCCTGCAGCCAGCACAGTGCCACCTGTTTCCAGGGCCAAACTGAAGGGGGAGAGGAAATGTGACTTTGGTCTCAGTCCTCAGGTGCTTACTGCCTGTGTTTGCCCGTCCCACTTCCCACCGCTCACCTCTATCTGGGACTCTCACCTGCTTGGTTCTCTCCTCCCAGACCCTTCCCATCCTTGATACCTAGAAAAAAAAATTGTACACCTGAACTAAGGACATAACCGAAAAAACACCAGTTCAGGACTGCCCAACTATGGCTCGTGGGCTGGCTGCCTGTTTTCTAAGTAAAGTTTTATTGGCACATGTGTTGTCTGTGGATGCTTTTGCACTACAGTGGATGAGTTGAATCATTGAGACAGAGACCATAAGGCAAGGCCAAAAATATTTGCTAGCTGGTCCTCCACAGAAAATAGTTTGCCAACCCTGCACTAGTTTAATGCATATATATATATATGCTAATATATAATGCATATTCTTATATTTATATGATATACATTATATATATGTACACATATAAAATTCATTCAACACATTCCAACAAGGCACACTCTTCCTACCAGGCATTAAGTCAAACACTAGATAAATAAAGAAGTCATTCCTGCCCCTCGGGGGAGTCCAGAGATGAAACAGACACCTAAACAAACAATTACAAGCAGGCTTAGCTCCTGCTTGGAAACCAGGGTGTTGTAAATGAATGGATGAATGAATTGCAATGTTGTATGACAAGTGCAGGAATTGAAGTGCAACTGAAATTCCAACGTAATTCCGTAAGTGGGATCCAAAATCCCCAATCATGTAAAATGCGGGACGTGAGATCACAAAATGATGAGATGACTGGGGGGAGGGGGAGCTCTGTAGTTAACGGGCTGGGAGTTCCAGAATTCTGGGAGCCGAACGCTGATGGCGTTATGCTTGGATTTACATTCTATCACAGTGTTTTCTCCTGGGATTTTACAGTTTCTACAAGACACAAAGGGTATCAAGGAGGGCTTCCCAGAGAAAGTGACGTTTAATGTGGCTTTGAAGGACGAGTGGGAATTTTCCAGATGGAAAATTTGAGAGACAAGCAAAATGTGCTTAGGGTGCCTGTGGTTTAGAGTAGCAATAGTGGAGGGGATAAGACTGGGGGACCAGGAGACAAAGCAGAAGCTGTCTGCAGGGGTCCCACCATGGAAGGATGGGGCTGCAGGGACCAAGCTTTGATTTATCCCGACAGCAACGGGAAAGCTCTCAAAGTTTTCTTTTTCTTTCCTTTTATGTATTTTTATTAATTTTACAAATCATTATTTATTCTTGTCTTAATCAAGCAAAAGAGCAGAGGGCCTGCATTCGCCATTCCTTGGTGGTAGGGAGGCACTTCTGGCACATGTGCCCACCGTGGGGTGTGAACAAGGCAGGGCCGCGGTGGGTTCACTGTTCTGGAATGCTCACCCCAGCACCAGTGGGGCCAGCGCCTGGGGGAGGGGCAGCCCCAGCAGCGAGGAGATGAGAGAGGCGTGCAGAAGTCCAGGGCGGGGATAATGAGCAACTACAAAGGAGAGGGAAGGCTGGGGCAGGTCTGATGTACGGAGCACAGTGACGTCCAGGAGAGAGGCCAGGCTTGCTGCCCCCAGAAGTCGAAGTCCAGCCACGAGAAAGGCCCCGGAGACTGAACAGTTCACAGATCAGAGAGAGGAACCCAGCAGCATTAGGGGAATAGCCGACGTGAATAGGTTACCACGAGTGGTTGTCCACCTCAGTTCCACTTCGCAGTCGCCTAGACGAGCCCAAGCGCTACCTCTGGTTCAGCAGGCGGGGGACAGGCATCAGCATCTCTACCAAGCCCACACATGACCCTGATGCTGAAGGGAGCAAAACTGCAAACAAGAGCCAAGAGAGCATGTTCACAGCGGAGAGCTTACGCCCGGCACGGGTCAGGGAGGGGCCTGGAGGGACAGGGCCCTGGGAACTCGCGGGTGGCGTACCCCATCCGAGGCCCCGGTGCCCTTGCCTTTGTTTGATTGACAGGCAGCAGGAAATGGACAGGACCAGGCTCTGGTTGAGGCCCAAGACATCCCCGAGGAGAACGAGGGTGAGTCCCCTCTGAGGATGTCTCAGGACACACCAGCCACGTGGACTCCGTGGAGCGGTCAGTGCAAGCACAGCCTGGTGCGTGTGTGAAGGGCTCAGCGGCCAGGCACTGCTGTGGAAACCCAGCCTTCCCCCCCAATGAGCCGTGTGGCCTCAAGTAAATGGCCCAGCCTCTCTGGTGATCATGCTCACCTCTATAGGGATGACAATAGCATCTCTCTCAATGGGTTGCTGGAAGGATTAAGTAAGATCATTAAGTCATTCAATAAGCTTTCTTCAAAGTATTATTATACATGAGGTGCAGTGTTCTAGGAATTGGGACACAGAACTGTCTTTATGGAGCTTACATAGTAGCAGGGTGAGACAAAGAATATTAAATGTATCATATGTGTAATATGTCAGATGGGAGGAGAGAAAGTGGAGACAGCAAATGTACACAATTCTCTGAGCATGGAAATCTATACAAAGCACATGGCACTGAGGATAGCACACAGTAAGTGTGCAATAAACTAAGTTTACAAGCACAAGGCCAAACAGCTAAAGGTAAGAGAGTTATAAATAATAGTTGAGATCAGGGGCGCCAAGGTGGCTCAGTCGATTAAGCATCTGACCTCAGCTCAGGCCATGATCTCATGGTGTGTGAGTTCGAGCCCCATATTGGGCTCTGTGCTGACAGCTCAGAGCCTGGACCCTGCTTCGGATTCTGTGTCTCCCTCTTTCTCTACCCACTCAGGCTTGTGCTCTCTCTCTCAGATAAACGTTAAAAAAAAAAAAAAAAAAAAAACCTAAAAAACTAAGATCATGTATGATGCAGAAGTAGGTACTCAGAAGATAATGGTTTTTATTCCTCCCTCCTCTGACTGTGCCCAATAGCCCTCACTCACATCCATGCATGCGCGTGTGCGCGTGCACACACACACACACACACACACACACACACACACACAGGAAACGCCATCTCCTCTTTCCATGTTGAGGGTTGTGGGAAATGGATTCCTTTTCTCTGAATCCTTTTTTCCCAGCCATCCTGCCACTTAGTATCAACCGTATGGCCATGGAGATGAAACAAGTGACTTGATGGAAGATAAGAAATCAAAACAGATGGAAGGTGCTTGTCCAGAGAGCATAAATGACTCTTCATTATAATATGGGAACTAAAGTCTCAAATTAAAAATAAAAGAAGGCACGGTGTAGCTTTTGCTGCACTCCAACCACAGAGGAGATTCATTGTCATACAATCACTGAGAATATTATGTTGATTGGCAAGAGCCAGGCTTTGTAGAAGGGACAGAATTCCCCACAGCTAATCTACAATGGAATTGTTCAATGTCAGGCACAGCTTTAATAATACTGTGCTGGGCTGTGTTGGATGTAAATATCCCACTCTTCATTTTGCAAGCAATCAAAGGGAAGTTTTATAGATGGGAGAGTGTGAACAGCTATAATATCTGTGCCAAAAAACACATGGACAAAATCAAAAAATCAAAGAACGCCTCACCTCGAAAGGCTTGCTTTGTGGCTTATCTCCGATCTCCTCTGTCTGTCCAGCAAGTTGTGCATCAGATACATTACAAAAGCCCACACTTTAAATGCTGCCCTTGACATTATTAAAAAATACAAGGTTAGTAAATCAGCCTGGAGGGAAAAAAAAAAACCCAGACTATTAAAACTGGACAGTCAGGTAATCACCCTTCATCTTGTTGTGGCACCTACAATGATGGAGGGGGGAAGGGAACTCTGGTTGATTAAGCACCCACTATGTGGCGGGTGCTTTGTCAAAAGTAGCATCACAGTCCATTATAAGAGTGCTGAACAATGGAACCAAAAAGACGGAGATTCACAACCTAGCTCTGCCATTTTCTAGCTGTGTGGCCTGGAGGAAGCTACCTAAACTCTCTGTCCCTCAATTTTTTCATCTATAAAATGAGGATAATAGGTATCCCACTGAATTGTTTTGAGGACTAAGTAAAATACATTTGTAGCCCAGGGCCTGAAACCTACCAGGAACTCAATAGTGGGTCTTATAGATTTGATTTTACTTATTGTGCACACAGCCCTGCTCTCAGTTGAATTGGGTCCCCCAAGAGATCTACTGAAGTCCTAAAAACCCAGTAGCTGTGAGTTTGACCTTATTTGGAAATAGGGTCTTTGCAGATGATGAAGTTGAATGAGCTCCTTGGGTGTGTCTCAATCCCATCCAATATATCAGTGTCCTTATAAAGAGGTGAAATTTGGACATAGAGAAACAATGCCAAGTGAAGATGGAGGATGGGGGTGAAACATCCATAAGCCAAAGAGTACCAAAGATTGCCAAAAGACCACCATAAGCTAGGAAGAGTCAAGAAAAATTCCCCATACAAGTCTCAGAAGGATGTGGTCCCGCCAACACTTTGATTTTGGACTTCGAAACCTGCATACTGTCAGACAATAAGAATGTTTTTCTTTAAGCCACCCAGTTTGTGGTACATTGTTACAGCCCTAGGAAACTAATTCAAAGCCCTCCCACGGGACAAAAAAATGATACTTATTTTCAGATGAAGAATTGAAGGCCCTAGGTGACAACTATGGCTCAAGATCCTGGGCTAGAGGTGGTTCAGCTGAGATTGGAATCCACACCTCTCTGAGCCCAACATCTGCCCTCCCGCCTCCTTCACGGTGTGGCCTCTCAGGAGTGGAGCTCAAGATACAAAAGGAGGTGGTGCTGGGAATGAACCCCCATTTATCACACCCAAGTCCCGGTGGAGGTGCCAGGTCAGCGTGGTCTGATTATGAACAGCTCATTAAGTAAAGAGCAGTGAGTGTTTGAGAGTGACTTTTTAAAAAGAATCGACTTTTATTTATGGTGACGTTCCAGTCATTAATTTCAAAGGAAGAAAGCCCAAAGCAGAAGCAGGTTCATTAAAAATTTGACATTAGTAATTTAATTAAATTGGGTTTTTGCATCTCGGTTGCAGAAAGTGAAACGTTAGTTCTACACCAGTTCTCAGCCCATTTCCCCTGGTTGGTTCCCTCCCCTCACCTTAGCTTGCTTTCTTCTCCAAATGTTTACCTGACCCACCCCCCAACCCCCGACACTCACAAACACACACACTCCGCCGCTGCAAGCCAGTAGCACCAGCTCATCTGGAGACGCCGAGGTGGCCTGCAGCTCGGGGTCACGGGAAACCCCGAGGTGGCCAGCAGCGCGGGATCACGGGAAATGTCAAGGAAGCCAGTGACGTGGAATCATGGGAAATGCTGAGGTGGCCCGCAGCGCGGGGTCACAGGAAATGCTGCGGAAGCCAGTAGAGTGGAATCATGGGAAATGCCGAGGTAGCCAGCAGCATGGGATCACGGGAAATGTTGAGGTAGCCAGCGGTGTGGAATCATGGAAAAAGCCAAGGAGGCCAGCTACAGGATCATGGGAAATGCCAGAGGCCAGTAGCATGGGATCATGGGAAAAGCCAAGGAATCCAGTAGTGTGGGATCATGGGAACACTAAAGAAGCCAGCAGCGTGAGATCATGGGAACTGCTAAGCTGGGCTGGTGGACAGTCCTTTCATCTGGGTCATCTCCCCTGGTAGAGATAGAGAATGGACACGGAGAGCTCTTGAGTCAAGATAACTCTCACAAAAACATAAGCCTCTTGAGGGCAGGGACCCCCTTTGTCTAGTTCACTGCTGTATTCCCAGCCCAGGAGACATGCAATAAGTTTTTGTGTGAAGGAATTATTACACGAATGAGTAACTCTTCCAAACAACCAATTAATGAACTATAGTTTTGTTCCTACGAGTGCTAGAGTATTGTGTTAGGCTCCCAGAGTGCACCCTGCTCTTGTGGCCCTGTGGCCTGATAGAATAATGTGTCTACCATTTTCTGAGCACCTACTATATGCTGGGTGCTGCATCAACCATGTGTCATTTATCATCTGTAACACCCTCAGCCACTAGATATTATTGTTCTCCTTGGTTGAGGAAACCAAGGCTTAGAGAGGTCACATGACTCAAGGCCACAGAGTAAGACAGACAGTGCCTGGTGTTGACCCAGATCATGGTGATTTCAGAGTCTGACATTTCTCTCTACACTATGCTTTCTCCTCCTGGAAGGGGAGGATAAGAAGAGAGAGGGACAGACTTCTTTTGGAGGGTTATAACATCAGTGCTGGTAGAGAGAGTCCTGGAAGACAGCAATGTGGTCAGGAAGAGGGTACAGCAAGGGCCTGGGACGCTGTCTAGAATCCAGACTGGCCACCTCCACTTCTTCATCTTACTCCTCATCCTTGCCACCCCTACCCTGGTGTTTCAGGCTGCCTGAGCTCCTAGGTTATCTCTGGCCTCAGGGCATTTGCATATTTCCTCTTCCTGGAACACTCTTTGACCTAGCTAATTCTTACTACTCTCTCAGGATCCAGCATAGATGTCACCTCTTCCAGGAAGCATCTCTGACTGCCCTGACGGGGTTTGGTTTCCTGCCTGGTCCCTTTCCCATCATCACATTTAAGATACCTTTAGTTATGCACACCTCCCATTAAGTGTGGACTAGGAGCTCAGACTCACATGTGTCATACTCACTATGTGCCAGGCTCTGTTCGAAGCACTTTCCAAATCCTTGCTCATTTAATTCTCATAAATACCCCATGAGGGAGGAAGGTGCCATTGTGGTCCCTGTCTTGCAAGTGAGGAGACTGAGGCACAGGGGGTTAAGAGACTTGCTCGGGAGCCCACTGGGAGCAAGCCATCAGGCTAGGATGTGAGCCCTAGATCTTGAGTCTACTCCCCACCACTCTGCTCCACGGCCTCTCAGTGACACCTCAGTAAATCATCGCCTGCTGATGGACATGTACTTGGACGGCCCTCTGGATGTGGCTGTGAGCCGCTATCCTTGCGCTGTGGGGACATCCTGGATTGGCAGGAGGTGTGACCTTCAGGGCACAGGCAGTTCTAACTCTGGGGAGAAAGGGAGAGGGCTGGGGGAGCTGAATCAGGTCAAACAAGCAACTCAGGCAGAGGAGCTGCACCCAGCCTCCCCCCTCAGACTGGCAGGTCGTGATGCTCTTGGACCCTCAGCAGTATCCTCTGGATAATGAGACTACACATGCAGCTGATTGTGATTGCTTAGGGTCCGGTAGCACGCTGTACATCATATTCTCCAGTTCCCCGTCTCCCCCTTTAAATGGCTCAGCCAGATCAGAGCTCAGGTTCTCGCCTTCCCACTCAACTGCCTGTTCCAGCATTAACCACCCCTTCAACTTTCCCAAACCCGCTGGGCCAAAGTACCCCTCTGGCGGCCAGGGCAGACGCACATGAAAGAAAGGACACTGGGTTTAATGAGCACCTACTCCATGCCATGCTCTGCGTCCGTTCCCTGGTGCTGAGGAGTGTGGAGTCTGAAATCAGGGCAAGCAAACCCAAGAGATTAAAGTGATTTCCCTGGGGCATCTCGAATGAGGGAACAAACGTAATCCACAGCCATGGCTGTGCCGGAGAAGAGGCAGGAAACCTGGATGGCTGGTTATAAACCGCCAGTGTGGCTTTTCCTAAATGCATGACCACTGACAGTGTGGAGGGACTAGGCAGCCTTGAGAGGGCCAGCCCAGCTGAGAAACGAGAGGGCCTGTCCGCCTGGGCGGCTGCTGCGAGGAAGCAGGTGTCGGGGCTCGAGCCCAGCTCACAGGCTGCGTGTCTCTCTCTCACAGTTCTCCCCAGTCACACGTGTGGGAACCCCGGGCGGCTGCCCAACGGCATCCAGCAGGGCTCAACCTTCAACCTCGGGGACAAGGTCCGCTACAGCTGCAACCCCGGCTTCTTCCTGGAGGGCCACGCCTTACTCACCTGTCACGCCGGCTCTGAGAACAGTGCCACGTGGGACTTCCCCCTGCCCTCCTGCAGAGGTAGGTGGCCCAGAGGGTCTGGGGGGCAGGCAGTGACTGGAGGGGAGGCAGGGCTTCCAGTGGGACCTGATCTTCCTGTGGGGAAGCTACACCATGCACTCCAGCAAGGCCTGGGGTCCCTGCTATGGGGAGCATGTGTCTGGGGGGCACTGAGGGTCCTCAGGGTCCCCAGCTATTCTAGAGGCTTCTCAGCCTCCCTTGACCTTCTGGCCCTCAGGTGTGCACTCCCTCAACCTCCTTCCCCTACATCAACAAACTTACTTTTTTAGCCAGTCTGCCCTCCTGTCTAGAAGAAACATCTTTAGTTTTCTGTTACAGAGAGTCTGTCCTGTGCATGGATCTCCCTCAGCTGCTTTTGTTCCTACTGACTCCACCCTGGCAATTAGTCTTCTCTTTCCTATAAATTCCCTATAAATTCAGCCTCTCTCCCTGTTTAATGGAGTCTTCTCAGCCTCTAAACATGCTCAAAATCTTACCCCGACATTCTCTCCAAACCCCACTACCTCCCTTTGGTGCTATATTGGCCTCGGCCTCCCTGCTATGATAGTCCAACTTATCCTGGTTTCCCTGGGATTTCCCCATTTTTAGCTCTGAAGGTCCCACATCCTGGAAATGCCCTAAGTCCAGAGCAAACTGGGACAGTGGGTGACCCTCTTCCCAGCCTATATTTTTAAATTATTTTTTAGCATTTATTTATTTTTGAGAGATAGAGAGAGTATGTGAGAGGGGGAGAGGCAAGGAGAGAAGGAGACACAGAATCTGAAGCAGGCTCCAGGCTCCGAGTTGTCAGCAC
Source organism: Suricata suricatta (assembly GCF_006229205.1). NCBI lineage: Eukaryota > Metazoa > Chordata > Mammalia > Carnivora > Herpestidae > Suricata > Suricata suricatta. Next base: position 116,663,536 of record NC_043707.1, read on the forward strand.
AGAGCCCGACACAGGGCTCGAACCCACGAACCACAAGAGCATGACCTGAGCCAAAGTTGGACGCTTAACCGACTTAGCCACCCAGGTGCCCCTTTGCAGCCTATTGCTTATCACCCCTCCACTCTGTAATAACTGAGTTTATTTCTAAACTAATCTCCCATTCCTGTGATCTGATGATAAAAATAACATATGATCATTTTAAGGGATCTTATAAAATATGCAAAAGAGTAAAGAAGAAACAAAATTTACCAATTTTTATGGTGATTTTAGGTATTTCCTTTTCACCTTCTAACACACACTGCACTATGCATGTGTTATGAATGTGTGTATAATGGAGATTATCATGCATGTAGATTTTTTAAGCCACCTTTAACGGCTGTGACATTGCACTGTAGCGTTTCCCCGGGCCACCAGGAACACCTAGCATCTCAAAAGCTCCGTCCAGCCTGGTCTCTCCCCCCACCTCCTGTTTACTCCACTGCAGAATGGCCTTTGGCCCCAATATTCTGCTTCATGTCACCAAATCAGATGGGAATTGTTTTGGCCCTTATATTTCTTGACCTCTCAACAGCTTTCTGCACTATTGACCACTCTTTTCTTCTTGAAACTCTCGTCTTTAAATTGTATGGATCCCAGAACACTCAGATATAGGTCTGGGGGGATCATTTCAAGGAGTCGAGAAATGATTGGAACATGTAGCTCCCTTTGGGTTCAAGTTTTCCCTTTCTCTTAGAGGCAGGCTTTCTGTAATTACTATCCAAAGACAGCTTGAGGAGACAGGCTCTCCACTCCCGCCATATGGGTACACTCTTTTTACTGTCTACACCAGGGCTGGAAAATACTTGGCACATAGATATCCTCCCTTGCTTGCACTCCAATGGCAGACATGATTAATTGATCACAGCACCCTTTCTTGAGCCCACACACGGCTATGAATTCCTTCCCAACAGGCAAGCCACAGCCAGTCAGTGTGCGTTCCCATCTGCCTCCATGTTTGTTTACTCCCCGTTAGCCATGTTGGTCTGTCTTGGTGGAACCCAAGGGGACTAGAGTCTCCCTTCTCGCCTTCCTACGTCCTCCTCTTAGGTCCCCTTTCTAGCTTGGGATGTGCTTCTCATCCCATGATTGGTATCGGGAATGATCAAACCCATCGGGTGAGACTTTAGCCCCTCCACAGGGCAACCCTGGCCAGAAACTGCTGTCTCCACTCTTCTTAAAGCATCCCTGCCTGCCCCTTGCCCAGAGGGTGCCACCGTTGAACACTCTGACCTTCCAAGGAGGGCTGTCAAGAGTTGTGACATGATAATAGAATATGAAACCTGATAGTAAATGGAATCAAGTATTCTAGTTGTGAAACAAAACCCACAGTTCTCTTTCCTCCCACAACACTATAAATACCATGCTCTTTTAATCTGGAAACTAAAAACCAAAGGTAGCCCAAATGTCGGGCAGAGGGGCTGTCACCAGTCCTGTGCAGTATACTTTGCGTCAATATCTACTTCAATAAGGTGGAAATCCACCACCCTGCCCAGTGTCTTCGGGGATTCTCGTCAGCTTCAGCCCTCTCTGAACCTGGAACTCAACTGCCATGCCTCAACTCCCTGGGTTCTGCTCTGCTAACTTATGTCAGGAACTTGGCCTGTTCCTGTCCCAGAGGTAAAACAAAACAAAACAAAAAGCACAACCCACTGACAAAGGTGTTTGCATGCAGCACAGCCTTTACTGAACACAGGGAGTCTTAATCCCAGCAATGCAAATGGCTTAAAGTGAAAGTCTGAGCAATCATGAGCCTCCAAGCTTTTCGGCCCCTTCTCCCTGGAAGCTTGTCCCTGGCTTGTCTCAGCAGACTCAGGCTTCCCTGAGGGCAGACATTGCCCCTCTCATCTCGTTCCAGCCTCCTCCACTTGGTGCCTCTTAACTTTGGCCCCACTGTGGGACTTGTGTTGACTTGGGCACAAGAGCCCCATTGCCTCTTGGCTTCACCATCTCCTTATAGAAGCATCCCTTCCCAGCCACGCTATGTAGGTATCAGGTGGTATTGTCCTGAACAAAGAGAGCTTTCACCTGGAAGAAACTTGACTGGCTGTGAAAATACCTTCTTCCGTTAACCCACTAGTAAAAGATAAGTGATACGGGCCACCTCCTGGAGGCTTCCTTTGCTGGGTTAGCTCACTATCCCCAGTCTGGTGCCTGTACATCAGGGCGTGTGGGGCAGAATGTGCTGGGATGGTGCCCCCCGCCCCAGCACTCACATCACAGCAGTGGTTCATGGGCATGGGGTGCCTCTGTGGGGCATGACTGCCTCCCAAGCCTCTCTCCTTTTGGCCTCTTAGATGATGACCATTCTTCCCCTTAAATGCTGGAGGGCTCAGCATGGCCTCATCTCTGGGAACATCTTGCATCTCTTGGAATTTCTCATCCACTACAGAGGCTTCTAATTGTTGCATGGAGGTGACTCTCCAGTCTCTGTCCCCAGCCCCACCCTCTGTCCTATGCTTCGGGTCCACGTGGGTCTCAGACTCCACTGAACTTTCCCCAGAGTGTGCTTCAAATGGGGCACATCCAAAACCTAACCCCATCTTCCCAAACCTGCTCCTTTTGCTGCCTTCTGTAGCTCAGTGAAGAGTGTCACCATCCAAGGTGGCCAAGCCAGATGCCCCCCACACCATCAGCCACTGTGCCTTGATGCATCTCCCTCTGCTCCAGCCCTCCCCTCCATGCCTCTGCCACTGTTTGGGGGCCCTGTCTGGTAACACCTGGTGACGGGCCGTTTGCCTGTTCCCTGCCACGCGCATCTCAGTCCATCCTCCATTACTGGAACGAACTTTCTAAGCCACAGATCTGACAGGATCACTTGTTGCTTAGAATGCCCATAGTGGCTCTCCATCACTGACAGGGTCAAGTTCAGATTTTTAGCATGGACAAGGCCCTTCCAGAAAGACTCCCAGGCTGATCTTCCTAAGTCCTCTCTAGTCTACGGCTATACCACCCTGAACGCGCCCTATCTCGTCTAAGTCCTCTCTAGGTACCTTCCCATTTAGCAACACCAGAGAATGCCCTGTTCTGGAACACACCAGGGAAGCCAGCCAAAGATGTCAAGTGTGGCTTTTAGAAGGGCTTTGAGTCCCAGAGGCTCCCTGGCATCTGAGGGGGATGAGATGTGGCTCGTCGTCAAAGACTGGGGGAGCACAGGTGGCTCTCCCACTCTCCGAGCCTCCGTGCCTCCCCTCTTCTCCGGGCTTCATGTCCATTTCTCGTTTCTAAATCACCATGAGCCTCAAGCTTAGTCTGAGAAGTGTCCTCAGTAACACCAGTGATTTTCCTGAAAGTGGTTTTCCAAACTGTGCTTCCTGAGGAGGCCAAGCCGGGTAGGAGATAAGGGTGCTCCTCATGTGCCTGCGCAACGCCAGGAGCCGTGGTCACGCCAGAGTTAATGATTCATACTCGGGAAGGATTAAAGCCTTTTGGCCTTTTTCCCTCTTGTGTAGAACTTGCAAGGGCTGGCATCTGTGAGTGGATAAGCCTTATGCACGGGGCAGTGGTCCGTAAATATTTACTGAATGAGTGGATGGCTGGATGGGTCTTACTCACCAACAGGATCATGTAGGTATACAAGCCCCCAAAGCAAATTCCTGGCCTAGCTTCACCCACCTGCCCAGCAGCGCTGAGTGACAAAACTCTGAGTCCAAGGCTTTCCAGAGCAGGTAGGAGGGCAGTGTGTTTCTAAGTCAAACAGGAAATGCCACATGCCTGCCTGAAAGGTAGACTCAGTCTGGGAATACAGACAGCCCAAGCTAAGGGGGAGTAAGGACTGACTGGGATCAGGGGGCAGAGCTGGTGTGAGGCTGACCTCCATCGAGGCCCATCCCGAGGCTGCTAGCATGTTGAGGCTTGGTCTAGCTGGCAGAGGGAAGGAGGAAGGGCCCGTGACCCCTGCTTTGCTTTGTGTCATTCTGGGCACCTCCACCCTGGGAGGCTCTGAGCTTTGTGGAGCCTCTTTGAACCACAAGAAGGAAGACCATGTGCATTTCAGCAAATGGCCTCTAACTTGTGAGGGTCACTGGCTCTGGAGCAAAGAAGACTGAATGGGGGAAGGAACAAGGTTCAGATGTGCTGGGTGCTGAGAGGGAGGTGGGGAGAAAGCAGACTGAGTGAGAAATGCTTGGCCTTGGAGGTTCAAGCCAGACGCACAGGCTTGAGGGAGGTGGGCACCGGTCTGCAGAAGCTCAGACGGCAAGTGTCCAGCTGCATTCCAGAATTTGTAGCCCTGGGAGGGGGGAGGGGGGAGTAGGAACGTGCAGAATGCGAGATAGAGGCAGTGTGCTGGGCAGGGAAGGAGCACGGAGTCAGGCCCAAGTCAGCCCTGGCCGTGCTGGGCCAGCTCACAGCTGCGGGTCACCGGGGTGTTGCTAAGCCTCTCTGAGTTTCAAAGTGGGGAACAGGAGTAGCGGCCTTGAAGGTTAGCCATCCACTTCAGATTCAGCAGCTTTTCCCACGTGCCTACCTTGTGCCAGTATTATTAACTCAATGCTTCCTTATGAAGTGCCAATTGTTACATACTTAACCGTTCTAGATACAGAAAATTGCAGCCACAAAAAGTCAGACCGGATCCATGATCTCATGGGGATTTACATTTGAGCAGCTGGGAGGCAGAAAACAGATAAAAATCAAATAAACAAATTTCAGATCATGAGGGAAATGAAGCAGCTAGTGACAGGAAGGCTGCTTTAGATGGAGCTGTCAGGAGGGGACTCTCTGAGGAGGTGACATCTGAACCGAGTCCTGAATGATAAGAGGAGCCTGTTATGTGAAGACCAGGGGAAGGGCACTCCCAACAGAAGGGACGGCTGGTGTGAAGGCCCTGGGGCAGGAGTCAGTTTGACATGTCAGAGAAACAGAACACAGTCCCATGCGGCAAAGTAGAATGGGGGAGAAGGGTTGGTGTGGGGGTGCAAGACAAGAATTTTGGGTTTGGTTCTAAGCTCACGAGGGAGCCAGGGAATAATTTGAAGCACAGGTACATTACAGTTGAACTTAATTTTTTAAAAAGATCCTTCTGGATGCTATAGTGAGAGGGACTGTAGTGGGCAAGAGGTGCAACCAGGAGGGCCAGCTAGGAGGCGGCTGTGGCAAGCAAGCAGGCTGGAGAGCCTGCACTTCGGTCAGGGGTGGCCATGGCAGATGGAGGGGAGATTGGGACTGTGGCTTGGGGACGTGGCCAGTAGCTTTGCTGATGGAACAAAGGGTCAAGGTTGACTCCCAGGCTCTTTCTAGATGCTGGCAGGGTGGGATGTCCATAACCGAGATGGACAGGGTGTAGGGGCATGTGCCCTCAGTGGAATAGAGCTCATTTTGTCCCGGTGAAGTCCGAGATGCCCCTGAGACACCCAAGTGGGGGTATTAATTCTATGGCTGGGCAAGTTCTGAGCTGAAAAGGGGTAGGAAGGGGATATGAGACCTAAGGTGGCTCTGCAGATGGCAGACAGGGTCTGGGAGCCGCACGCGGGGCCCCTTCAGCTGATCATATGTACAACAGGCAGAAAGCACCAGTTATCATCCCGGTAGTGAGGACCTTGAGTGATTCTGGAGTGCACCATGGCTCCCAGATACTATTCCTAACTATGGGGTTCCTCTCCTACCGCTGGGGTCACCTGTCCTCTAAGCACCTTTGTCATCACTGTTACTATAGCAGAACTGTCCAGAATGGGCTCTGGATTCAAATCCTGGCCTTGCCACTCCTACCCACTAGCTGAGTGACCTTAGGCTCGTTATTCAACCTCTCTGTAAATTATGTCAGTATACTACTTAACTCTTTATCTCACTATCAGTTAATTAGTTAATCTGATATTAACTAACACATCAGATTAACCTGTAAATAATATCAATACACTACTTAACTCATACGGTAGAGGTGAGGTTCAAGTTGATAAATGTCATGCATGCCGCAGAAGGCCTTGCTCGTAGCAGTGACTCCGTGAGCGTTAGCTGTTGTGATTCTGACTGCCACGGCCACTGCCGGCTGGCATTTATCAAGCACTAACTATGTGCCAGGCCCTGCATTCTCTAATCCTCACAGGATCCTCACAGAAGCCCCAAGAGGTTTAGATTTTGTGATCCCCTGTTCCACAGGAGGGAACTGAGGCCTGGCGAGGTGGGAGAGGTACTTTGCCTATGGCTGCACAGCTGAAGGGCAGTGGAGCCCGGATTCTTCCCAAGTCCTTGTGTCTGCCAGCCATGTTCTTGACCATCATTGTCTACTGCAGCCAAGGACGATGGCCTGTGAGCCCTGGCAGGTGACTCATGGTGGCACTGTTACTTCCAGAGCTCTGGCTTGGTGGCTCAGGGCCTGAGAGCTTGATCCTCATTGGTGATCCTCATAGATGTACTCCCTGATGAGTCTACTTGGCCAGGGACTGCCCAGTCTGCTGTGGCCCCTGTGACCCTCTTCTGTAGTCTGTCCATGAGCTTCAGGAGAGAAGCCTCAGGGAAGGGGCCTGGGGTTGTTCTGCTGGGCAGATGCCACGGCAGGGAGGGAGTAAGGGGCTGCCAGGGGCTATTTCCATTCTTTTTTTTTTTTTGACATTTATTTATTTTTGAGAGACAGAGTGTGAGCAGGGGAGGGGCAGCGAGAGAGGGGGACACAGAATCCAAAGTGGGCACCAGGCTCTGAGCTGTCAGCACAGAGCCCAACATGGGGCTCGAACTCATGGACTGCAAGATCATGACCTGAGCCCAAGTTGGACGCTTAACCACTGAGCTGCCCAGGCGCCCCTGCAATTTCTTAATTTTAAGAAGGGGTGTCCTTGATAAAGCCAAGGATAAAGGGGCAGAACCCTGACCACCCACCCCCCACCGGAGAGGGCTCTGATGAGATTGAGCAGGTCACTGGGGCCCCCAGGGGACCCTGAGCCACACAGCACAAGGGAAAGGGGGAGCATCGAGGCTTTAGGGCACTTGCACCCTGACTCCCTTTGCCTCACACTTGAGTTGTCAGGTGGCAGCTTCTCCCCCGGGACCTTTGGGGGTTTTGTTTCCTCAGAGGCCGAGTAGCCTGGGACTGGAGGATATGGACAGAAGCCCAGAGCGGAAGGCCCCAAAGCTTGCAGGCCTCCAGGCTTGCGCACTGGTGCTGGCCTGAAATGCAGGGAGGGGAGGAGCGGGATGCAGGTTCTGCAGCCCCTACCTGAAATTTGTGAGTCACTGGAGAGTTAGCAGACACCCAAGGGGGCCGAGGGATAGTTCTCTAAAATTATAGTTAATTGAAGAAATTTCAGTGGAACTTAAAGTCGATCATAAATAACGTCATAAACTTGGAAGGGCAAGTCTCCGCATAACACACCTGCACCTTTGAATATACAGGACTTAATGGCGCTGCGGAATGCCCGTTCCCAGAGAAGGAGGAAGTGTAAATTAATCTTTTAGGACCATGGTGTCAGCTGAAGGTTATATTTTATGGCTCTGAAGTTATAACCATGAAATATATGGTGCCTTGTTTAAAGTGTGAGAAAATCTCCAAACAACTTTCAGAGCATCTTCAATCAAAACAGGATGGTTCAGGCACAAGGGTGTCAGAGGAGCCCGAGAGGCAGGGAAATAAATGTAAAGGTGCCACCTTCCAAGGAGGGGACTGGCGGCTCCAGCCAGAGAGCCTCAAGCTTGCAAGTCCTCAATCCAGCATGGTCTAGAAATCATTGACTATCACAAGGAGCTTTGAGGATCCCCGGATGGCTTTACCAGACTGCTTTCAAGCAGGGACATATGGTGTCCTGAAAGCGCCCATAGTTCTCATTCCAGGGAGACCCAGCTGGATTCCTGACTCACCAGGCACTGGGTGACCTTAGGGGAGTTACCTAGCCTCTCTGAACTTCAGTGTGCAATTTCATTTCTTTGTTCAACAGATGTGTACTAAGTGCCCGCCATTTGCCAAGAAGGTTGGTGAATGCTGGGACCATTTTCATTTCTTCAGAGCTGAGTGGCCCCAGGGCTACATGAAACCTTTTGCTAATCCCACCAGTCCTTGTACTTCCCAGCAGGAGAGTACTGCCCCTGAAGTTCTGGGTCCAGAGGCAAAGGTGTGTTGTTCTAAAAGACGTTTCTTAAGGTGAGACTTACAATTCACACCTAGAACAAACTTCCAAAAGCCCCTGACCATGGAGGCCCCTGGACAGCAGAAGGCACTTAGAAATGGCAACGAGGGGCTGGACGCCACCAAATCACAGTGACTGAGGAGTCCTATGCCAGACCTGCTGCCCACGGACACGGCCCCTGCCCTCATGGCATTTACAGTCTAGACATTAAATAAATGGCATTATTTGTCAATTAATTTGAGGAAATAATTCATTATGGGAAAGGATGTCATGCTTTGAAAACATAAAATAGGGGGAAAGATCCTTGAGGAAGTGACAGTTAGACTGGGACCTAAAGGCTGAGGAGGGGCCAGCCAGAGAGGGGAGGTAGGGAAGAAGGTTCCAGAAAGAGAAAATGGCACTTTCCAGGTCCTGGAGCAGGGAGATACTTGATACATCAGAAGAGCTGGGAGGAGGCCAGTGTGGTGGCAAGAAGCAGGCAGGGAGAAGCTGGTAGGAGGCAAGGCTGTATAAGGTCCTTATAAGAATATAAGAATATTCTGTTCTATCCTGAGTGACAGTGCGAGTTCCTGGAGGTTCTTACAGAGAGGAATGGTGTCCTCAGGTCTGTGTTTCCAGGATAACAGGCTGGAGCATGAGGGATGTTTGGAGACAGGGAAAGAGGCCTCATGGCTGTGGTTGACTTGGACCATGACGTGGCTTTGCATGAAGCAGGTGCACGGCAGATGAGAGGCCCGTCGTGAGCCACTTACAAGGAGGGACAGGGTTTGGTCCCTGGCTGTGTGTGGCATGTGGGAGAGGTTGCTGGTGGCCCCAATCTCAGGCATGAGACCCTGGGTAGATAGCACTGACAGTCTCTAAGAAGGAAGCACCAGAAGGTCAGGTTCAGTGGGAGGAGAACACAAGGTGGTCTTGGTTGGGCTGAGGCTGAGAACAGTGTAGGACGTCCTAGAGTTGCAAGAGGAGCTACACAGAGCTCTTTGCGTGCTGCTGTGCTGTCCACCTGGATGCGCAGACCCGAGCAAGCAGGACAGCGTGGACCCAGGGCTTGCCACTCTGTCCTGCACTCCTGACACTGTTTTCTCACCCCCTATCCCACCCCCTGGGCTTCTCCTCTTGCCTTATTACCCTGACCACTCTTACACAACTTCCTTTCAGGTGCCTTTGCTTCTGCCTGCTGATCGTTAAATGTTGCTTTTTCCCGGGACATTTTACTCCCACGGAGCCAGAGTTGCTCTTCATCCTGCTGACTCCTGGCCTCACAGGCCCCCCAGCTCGCTCTCTCTCTCCATGGGCATCGTCACCTGTGTTCCCCCAGCAGCTCACACTCAGCCTGCAAGTGCAGAGGGGTGGGGGAGGAGGACCATCACCATCTCGCAGAACTGCTTCTCCTCTGGGGCCTCTGTTTACCCAAATAGCATCATAACCCGCCCTGCTGTCCTGTTGGAAGCCTCCACTTCCTCTCTCGCTCCTCCTCTCCTTTGCTGGTCACTCCCGGTGGAGACCACATCCTCTCCCTTTTCCTCTGCCTGGCTCTTGAATCCTTTGTGTTCCTTCTCTTCTTCCCCCTGCCGCTGCCACTTGTTCAGGCTTTGATGATTAGAACAATCTTTTCACTATCAGAGTTGGCATATAGAAGTAGGCACATTCTCTTGAAATAGACCTTGACCCTGTAGAACGACATTAATGAGACTAATTTGGGACCACCGAATAAACTCACCTTGACCTCCATCCCACACGACTTCTGTATACCCAGCCGTCAGCCCCACATCTCGACCAGAACACCACACATACACACTCAGCCCTGGGATCCAAAAGTGAACCCCTGCTTGTCTTCCCCACCACAAGGCAGCCCCCTCCTGGGTTCCCTGCCACAGAAGTCACCTTTCACTCCTGCAGATTTTCATGCTCCAAACCCGGAACTCACCCCTCCCTGCTGCCAAGTCCTATAGATTCTGCTTCCTAAATCTCTCTGAAATCAGTGCTCTTCCCACTGTCCCCACAGCCTCAGCTTGGAGCTCATCTGGCCTCCTCTGGACTTTGGTGACTATGTCCTACCAAAAGCACCCTGCTCATCCACTGATTCAGACTTCCTCTGTGCCACAGCCCCAGTGATCTTTCTAAAATGCAAATTTAATCATATCCCTCCACTACCTTTGAGTCTCAAGATGAAGCGGAAAGAAAAGGAGAACTTAGCGCTTGTTGGGCATCTCCATGCTCCAGCCACTGGCTGATGCCAGGTGCCGTGACATTAACGGTCCCACTCAGTTATCACAGCAAACCGTTGTACAGAGAAGCAAAATGAAGCTGCTGTAAAAAAATGGCCCAAGGTCACATGGCTGGGGAATCATGGAGCCTGAATTCAAACCTAGACCTCCCTGACACCCCAAATCCATTTTATTTCCAATATAGTCCACTGCTTCCAAATCTTCTTGGCCCAGTGTTCTCTGTCATGTGGCTTCTTCCACATGTCTGATAAGCCATCTAGAGCTACTTATATTGCACGTGCCTTGTGATTTTGTGCTTCTGTGCTCATGATATTTGTTTCCCTTTTCTTAAATGCCATTCCCTTTCTTCTCTATCCTTTGAAGGACTCCTATCCATCCTTCAAAACCTAGCTCTACTGCCATCTCCTCTGTTACATTTTCCTAAATCTACTCAACCAAGCAAAGTAATATCCTGCTTTATCTACATCCTCCAAATATGAACTGTACTCCTGGGAGACAGTGGGCTGGTTAAGAGAACAGGTCCTGGATTCAGACTATAGGGGCTTAGAATTCCAGCTCCTTTTGTTGCTATGAGCTGTGTCACCTTTGGCAAATAACTGAGCCTCTATGTGCCTTGGTTTCCTTACCTGCAAAACGGGAATGAAACTTCACAGGGTCATAGTGAGGATTAAATGAAATATGTAGCATAGTTAGAAAAGTACCTGGTGTAGTGGAAGTGCTCAATAAATATTAGCTTTTATTATTATTACTCTGCTGTCTCTGGTACACATTTGAACCCAATGCTGCATGTTTTTCCTTTCTTTACCAGTTAGTCCGTATCTCTAACATAGCATGTGCTAAGGGTATTATAATCACTTACTTGCCTACAGCTTCCAGGACAATAGGCTTAAAGTTTGGATTATTTCCCCTACATCACCCAGTTAGGGAGCAGCAGGGAAAAGGATTCAAACTGAGGTCTGTAGTAATTTTAAAAAAGCCAGTGCTCTTAACTATTACATGTCAGAGTAATAGTTTGTTTCCCAGATCATTTTTTCTAAATATCAAGTCTCAGCTGGGATTTTGGCTGGAGCAGTGAGACGTCCAGGTTCAGGGGCAGGATGAGTAAAACACGGCCCCTGCCCTTGGGGATTCCTGGTGGGGCTCAGAATCAGAGTGGAAGACGGACGTATGAGCAGGTCACTCAGTGCCGTGTTGTGTCTAAAGTCAGACATGTTGCTGTGGGAGCCCAGAGGAGAGAGCAGTCACCAAACACCTGGGGGATGCCAAGAAGTGGCATCAGAGTTGGGCCTCAAAGCCCGAGGAGGGCTGCTCTGGACAGAGGGCCTCCTCAGCAGAGGGAACAGGGGGAGCACAGAGCAGGAGGCTCGACCATGCACTGAGCAAGGACAGAGCTGGCCTGCGGACAAGGGAGGGAGGAAGGATATGGAGGTATGGCCTGGCAGCCCTTTGAGTTTTGCCTGGGGTTGCTGGGTTGAGTTTCACCACATTGGAGTGTTACTAAGATCTGGTGGGGAGAGATGTCCTACTCACCACAGTCGTGACCATGGAGATAAAGGTAGCCCCTGGGTCATGGCAGGGCAGCATCTGTGTCCTCTGAATGTGCTCCGAATGTCAGTGTTCAAATCCCAGCTCAGTGGTTGTGTGACCTTAGGTAGGTGACTCAACCATCCGGGGCCTTGGTTTGCTCCTCTTTCAGTGAGAACAACCCTATCTGAAATTCTCAGGGCACAGCCTGGCACGTGGTAGGGGCTATGGAAATGTTTGGTATCATTGTTACTAGGCCAGTTCAGACTCGGATCTTGGCCCATCTGGCCTGTGCGTCATGTTCTGGGACCCTCTGTGCCTGTCGTGGGTGAAGCCCACGAGTGCCAGGGCCTAGGAACCAGACCACCTCACCGAGCCTCTTGTCTTTGTGCCCACAGCGGATGACGCCTGTGGCGGGACCCTGCGGGGTCAGAGCGGCATCATCTCCAGCCCCCACTTCCCCTCGGAGTACCACAACAATGCCGACTGCACGTGGACCATCCTGGCCGAACTGGGAGACACCATCGCCCTGGTCTTCATTGACTTCCAGCTGGAGGATGGTTACGACTTCCTGGAGGTCACGGGTACCGAAGGCTCCTCCCTCTGGTAAGCACACACTGTCCTGCCCCTCCTCAGTTCCTGGGGGACTGTGGCTCCCCAACAGTCTCCTCGGCGTCTGGGCTTGCAGTCTGAGGCCCCTCGGCCACATCCTGATGGGTTGATGGGTTTGGGTCTCATCACAATGAAACCTCCCTGCACGTTTGTGGAGTTGGGGTCCATTTTTATGGTGGTTTTGGTATCCGATGTGATGCGCATCCTTGCTGAAGAACTTCACGTTGGGCCTTAGTGCACTGAGACTCACACTGTCCTGGTCTGAGGGTGTGGACACCGTGTGGGTACAGTGATCTGAAGTACCCTTCCATCTCTGCAGGGCGTATTCATAGCATCCAACGAAGGGAATAGGATCTTAAGTGGAAATTCCCACTGCCAGGGCCCTGTGAACGGCAGGGCATTCCACCTCAGATTCTGATGGGAAGGAGTAACTCCCTGTCGTTCTGGCTTTACTAAAATGCGCGGGCTTTTCTGCAGTGTGTCCCACCTGCTGTGGAGACTCTTGATGCTGGTGGGTTCAGGAGGGGAAGGATGATGAGACTTATCAGCCCGAGTTGCTGGTACTGTCCCAGATTTAGACGCACAGGACATGCCCAAGCAGAGGCTGGCTTCGGGAAGTGTCCAACTCTGTTTGGGTGACGAACTTTGAATGGTGGTGTGGCACTTAGGGTGTCCTCTCATGTCCTCCTGTGGCTGTGTCACCAGGCTGAGGGCACAGGGAACCTAAGTCCACATACCACGTGCTCACAGAAGGATGTGTCCAAGTGTGCTTCAGACAAGATCGGGCATCTTGCAGGCTTCTATTGCTGCACAGGGGAAGGCGGGGCTCCGTGCCTGAGGATGAGGGCAGACAAGGTGTCCCTGAGGACTCTGAGGGACTTAGAGAGTAGGAAGCTGCAAGAGTCGGGGGAGGACAGTGCCTGGAATGAGACTTAGCAGTCAGTGTGAGTGGGGAGGGGGGGAGGGAGAGGGAGCAAACAGAAGACAGGGGCACATTTCTCGAGCACCTCTTTTAGACCAGGTTTCGTGCCGTGTGCTAGAAACACCAGTTGTGTAAGTCATGGTCCTTTGAGGGTGAGAAAATCAGACAAACCCATGGCAGGAGCCAAGTGTGACTATTTCAGAGAGGAAAAGTGGGAACAGATTTCTCCCAGATACAGACTCAGAGATTTGGGGACCAAATGTCTTGGTACAGTCGAAGGTGATCTGACCTGGGAGTCAGAAGACCTTGGTCATGAGCTTGTTGAGTGAACTTGGTCAGGTCATTCACTACCCTGGAGGGGGAGTCGAGAGAAGCACATGTGAGCCAAGGGCAGACGGCTGTGTACCGGTGGCTAGTCCGTCAACTAGTCTGGGGCAGTGTCTGGACATTCGGGGCTATGAGCAGGGACGAGAGCCTGGGTAACCCTCTTCTGCACTGGAATGAATCCCAGTGACCTGCCAGCCTGAAGGCCCTCTGTCCCCCTACCCCTTTTGTTAAATACCTATTTTTGTCATTGTAAATGTAATGCATATGCTTCTTACAGAAAACAGAGAAAATATAAAAAGGTATGGAGAAATGAATAAGAAATATTAAAATTTTGATATATTCTCCTTTGGCCTTTGGCTTTGCTTAGATCAAGCTAGCTGGCTATTTACATATGTTTTAATATTACAAAATTCAGATCTGAAAATCTGTCTGTAGTTACATATTTTTAACTTTGCATTATGTAATGAAAATTTTCCCTGTATTATGGCAGATACTTCCAAAACATAATAGGTGTGATAACAGCATCGTTTATTGAGCATTTATTATCAACATGTCACACGGCAGCTGGTTCTAAGCTCTTACAGCTATAATTTCATCTCTCCTCACGGAAACTCCATGAAGCAGGTAGCATCATTTCCCTTCTTTTGCAGACCAGGAAAGTGAGGTCCAGAGAGGTTATGTCACTTGCTTGAAGCCACCCAGCTGAGAAGGAGCAGAGCCAGGCTTCAGCCCCAGGAGAGTTAGACTTGAAAGGCCATCTCTGTGGCCATGGTGGCATGCCACAACCTGCTGCACTTGTGAAGGGTCACCAGGGCCGTATGTCACGCCCTCCTCATAAGACGGACATAGTGTACTCATCAGATCTCTTAGTAGGTCGTTCCCAAGGTTTCGCTTCGATAAGCAGATGCCTCGATGGATAGTACTGCCTGTTCCACCTCTTCCAACCCCAGGGCCTCTTCATCTCACTTGTTTACCAGTGGGCCGAACGGGCTCCCACAGCCTCTGCCCCCCCCAGGTGTGAATCTACACGTTGTCCAAACTTCTGGAGTGAAACAAATCTGAAAGACTATTCCTTTTCCTATTAAGCCACTCAGTGGGGGAAGGAATTAAGCAGAGGAAATCGTTAGGGGAGTCATTCAGAACTCTTCGCTATAAGATTAAATTATAATTATTTATAGGGCTGGTGTCACCATTTCCAGCCAGGATGCATTTGTTGTTCTAATTTATACTTGCATAGCAATTATGGATAAACAAACTTGGAGGCTCGGGACGTGTGTGCAAAGAACCCACTCCCTCCCCTGCCCCTCTCCTTTATGGATCCCTGGATCCCTGTGAATTGCGATGCTGCTGGTTTATGCGTTGCTGCTTTATATCACTGCGCATTAAGATTTTAGGATGTTTTCTTGAGTTCTGTGCCGAGGCATAGAGAGACTGCAGGTCCTGTTAGAAGAGATGAATGTGAACAACCGGGCATCCCTTTACCTATTGAGAAGACAGAGATACCTTCCAGAGAAAAAACTCACTACCTCCTTTACCAGATAGCAGACTCCCACTGAATCAGGGTTGGGGCAAGGGGCATGAAGTGTTCCTGACTCAGTTTCCACACTCTCCTCCCCAAGTGGGATACGAGCAGGAGACTTTTAATTGGGGGTGCTGGCTGTTTGGAATTCGAGGACAAGTAACATGGCCAAAGAGTTGAGGAAATAGAGGGTTGATATGGTTTTATTATTTTGCCAAGTGAGGACATTAGAAAGAAACCTGCCACCTCCTCAGAACATTATTTCATGAAACAAAGGACAATTCAAAGCCAAAAACGTGGCAGGGTATAATCAATTGGCTGCGTTGCGCTGATGCGGAGGCAGGCGGGCGGGTGGAGCGCACAGAAATAGCCGTGTGCGCCTGGAACCAGAGCCCCGCGGTGCGCGCACATCAGCCAGTGCACCGCGCCGCCCTCTTTCCCAGCCCGAGACTGGCCGCGGGGAATCCGGCAGCACACGTGTTGGACAGGAGAAGGCTGTTCCGATGGTGTACACTAAACCCTGTAGCTCTGACATGTTGCGGTCCCCAAGTACTTTAGACGTACTCTCTCTGAAGTTAATTGCTTTTTTAATTTTCATCTTAACTTTTATTTTGTGACTGGCCATGAGCAAAAGCTGGGTGTGAACTGAGAGTTAAATCCAGATCGCGTATTTGGATTCCTCCCCAAACGCACACACGCACACACGGCAAATCACCCCTGACACACGCCCCTCCCTCCAAGCCCCCGCCACTTATTGCACCAGGTCAACCGCTCTCACACATATGCTCTCCTGTCTCTAGTTCACTGAACTCAGTTTAGGGACAAGATATTCTCTCACTGATCCTTTGTGGGGGCGGGGGGGGCTTTGTTCTGCTCTGACCAAGTCGGTTGGCTCTGCCCTTCATGGAGCCCCATTCCTTCCCCTCAAATGCTAGGAAAATACTCTCACCATTGCTAAAATCCTCATGAGGCCCCTGGACTTTTTCAGATGGCTAGGACTTGGGGGTGGGGGGAGTGGTGCTGAACTGGGGTTTAAAAACTCAGTTTTTATGGCTCTGGCTTCTGTGTCCCTGGAGGGTATCAGGATCGTGTTATAACAAGTACAAGTGATTGCCAGTCCGTTATACAGCTGACCTCTCTCCGTTGTGGAGAAAATTGGTGAGTTAAAGCCTATTGAGAGACACAAGAGCCAGACTCTCTTCCCCCCTCCCTCTGCCTCATGCTTGACGCTCTCCATTTGAATCTCTCCAGGCTCTTCCTCTGGGAGCTACAAGGAAGGAGAGAAAGCCAGATGTCCCCTCCAAGAATAGGAGAAGGGGGTCTGTGTATCTTGACATCTAACTGGGAGAGAGCAGGCCTGGGAGTCAGACTCAGGCTCAAGGCCCTTATTCACTTCTTAGTGGTTGTTAAAGCTTATTTACTTGCCTCTGAGTCTCAGTTTCCACATCTGAAAAATGGAGCTCATCATAAACCTACAAAGCATGTTGAAAGGGCTGAACATGTAAACTGCTGCCTGGTTCACAACAGATCTAACACTCCTGAGGTGGCGACCAGAGTTAGGGGCTTGCCCTCTGAAGGGAAAAGGGCCACATGAGCCTTCTCTCGCAGCTCAGAACCTTGGTGGTCCCATTCTTAGTGATCCCCCTGAGGCCGTTCTTCCCAGCCTGGCAGCTCAGAGGCATCTCACCGGGCAGGAAAGCACGGCCTGGTCCCTCTAGCTGATTCGGCTCCCTGGGGAATTGCCTGGAAACCCAGGTAAGGAGGACCAGGTCAGACTGGAGGATGCCCTTGCAAAGGTCAGAAGAGAGGGCAGTGATTTCGTTGAAGCTGTCTTCCCAGAGCCACGCTTGGTGAGCATGCTGCAGGCAGCCTCACGTCTTCTCCCCTGGACCCAGCCCCAGACCGGCCAGTTGAGAAGATGAGCACGAGGAGTAGACTTGCTGCAGCTACAGTGGCCACTCTCTGCAGGCTAGGAGTGGGGAGCACTTTGCTGGGGGACAGGCACCTGCTCCCAGGGGCCTGCAGCACAGGGGGAAAGAGCAGAGAGTATGGAGAAGACAGTCAGGGGACCACTGCACCAGACCCAGGGGAGGCCCATTTCTGCCCAGCATCATCTCGCTGCCTCCAATCGCTGCCACTGCAGACTTCGGTTGGGCCTTCCTCTCTTTGCTCCTTCTCTTTCCCAGTTTCCCTCCTTCGCCAGGTGGCAGTTTCCTCCTATAGCAGGGAGGGCAAGCAGGGCCCGACCTGCACTCAGAACTGAAGCCATCTTTTCCCTGGGGGCTGCCAGCAGTGTGTTTGTGGTGGGGAGGCTGGTAGGAATTCAGAGCTCCTTCCCACATGAAGGATTTCTGTGCAGACCCTAGAGCCACCCCCCACCTTCTTGGCTCTCACCCCGAGAGTCAGTCTCTGCCAGTGATTCCCAGCCTCTCTTGCTTGCCCCCTTTGGTGTACTTGGATTTCCATTCTTAAATTTTTCAATTTTTTACTTTAGGGAGAGAGAGAGAGCCAGATGGGGAGAGGCACAGAGGGGGAGAGGGAGAGAATGAATCTTAAGCAGGTTCCATGCTCAGTTCGGAGCCTCACATGGGGCTTGATCCCATGACCCTGGGTCATGACCTGAGCCGAAATCGAGTCAGATGCTCAACTGACTGAGCCACCCAGGCGCCCCCTGGAATTCCATTCTTTATTTGTTTCACTCGGATCATTTGCCATGTGCCTGCGCGTTCTGTGTCCCCACACCCCAAGCTAAGCCCCATGGTTCTCTATGTGATATATTTCCTCCACCAAACCTTTGCAGTAGGAAAGGGAACAAGGGCCTGCTGCAGGACGCTGCCCTCGGGTGGGAGAAGCAAGGCCGCAAGGCAGGGTGCTATTTGGATATGGGAGGGGTGGGACAGAGAGAGCATCATCCTAGGGCTGCGGCGAGTGTCCCACCCCAAAGGGAGCGCCCCTGATCCTTGAGATACAGGGCCAGAAAGTGGTCCAGGATTCTCTCCACTGTGCACCCACCCGCCTTGGGGCTCCGTCTCCCTCTGGGCCTATCTGGCCCCTCCGTCTGGAGAGCAGTGGAAGAAAGCCTGCTGTGCTGCCGCGTTCCTGCCCCCGGGGCCGCCCAGCAGACCTGCGCTGTCTCTAGAAAGAGAATTTCCCTGGAAAACAGGCTCAGCCTACTCTCTGGATCCAGCTTGGAGGGCTTTTCTTCGCTTTATTCCCCTTCATTTTTTTGCTTTTGTTTTTGTAGGTGGAGATACAAAAATTCCTATCTACTTTACAGATATCCAGTTTGAACATTTCGCTAGCAACATTCTTTTTCCTCTTTGAAAGACTTTGTTTTAATTATTAAGCATTTTACACATGAACTTTGAGCCAACTAGAACCATTTGATCTCAGCGCCTTTTAACTAGATATTTCATTCAGGAGTCATTAGATTCAGATATAATTAGAATGAGAACAGCTTGCCAATGGGGATTTGTTAATAATAACTATTCACTTATTTATTCATTCACATGTACTTTATCAAACCATTGGGTTCGATCATTTACATTCTTTGCCACTTTCCCCCTATTTATTTTCTGTACTCATTTACTGAGAGCCTTCTATGAACTAGGTTCTCCTAGGTGCTAGGGAGACAAAGACACAGCCCTGTCCCCTAGGAGTTGTTTATTCCCTCCACAAATGTTTATGTAATAGCCACACATCATGCTGGACCCTGGAGCTCACAGTCAGGGTGAAGTAGCAGAATATAATTAAATACTTGACAGTATCATATGTTAGGTGCCTTTCTAAAATGTATAAAGAAGCTCCCATAGAGACTGGAAAGAGAAATGTAATAGTATTTTTTTGGTTCAAGAAATAGAAACCCACCTCCAGCTGACTCAAGCTAAAAAGGGAATACATTGGCTTCTGTGCCTGGAAAGCCGAGGGATTGGCTTCAGGGACGGCTGGATCAAGGTATGCAAATAATATTATCAGAGCCTGTTTCTCTGCCTCCCGCAGCTTTGCTCTTACGCGTCAGCTTTCTCAGGCACGCCTTCCCCGTGAGGGAGCAAAGGCAACCACCACCAGCTCCCTGCATTCTGCTGGGTTAGCAATCCCAGCAAAAAGGAAGCCTCTCTTTCCCGATGGTTCCCACAAAAGCCCTAAGATGAACCTCGCTTAGATCAGATTGAACCATGTGCGCAGGCCTCCAACACCAGTGTCAACAGAGACCGGGCCCAGGTCACATGACTGTCTGTCCTGCTCAAACCCCCCGGCTGGGAGTGGAGGAGGGGCTGTTCCCCAAAGGAAAATTGGGACACTGAGAAGATAAAGTCTTCCTGTAATGATGGGAGAGGCTATTGGAAGGACTCAGATAAATTAATCCCAGAGGGGGTGACTTTTGAATTCAACGGAAGAGTAAGAGTTTACCACTGTCACAGAGCAGGAAAGAGCCCTTGTGGGTTGGGAGCATTGCAAGTGGGTGCGTGGTTAGCACAGGGAGAGCATGAGTCAGTAAGAACCTTGTCCTATGTTCGTAAGCTGGGAGAAGATTCCAAAGACTGTAGAAGGCTATGGAGTGGTCTAAGCGGAGAAGTAATATAGTCACTCTGAATTTTAATTGTGTCCAACTGGAAGGCCAAGGCCAAGAAGTCAGCTATAAAACTTTTTTTGTGACCACTCAGTCAAAAGATGATCCAACCTTGAGTTTTGGCAGCTGTGAAGGGATGAAGAGGAGGGGGGTGACATCAAGCAACATCTGAGATACGGAATCAATTGCTTTGGGGTGGGTTCATTGGAAAAGGGGAATGGAGACAGGAGAGAGAGCCTGGGATGATCCCCACGTTCCTGCCTAATGACTGTAAGGATTGTTTGCTAAGCAGGAGGACACAGTGGAAGGAACAGGGCTTGGGTGGAGTGGGGGATGGTGATGCTCTCTGGCCTCCCCAGGACAAAATGGGCACAGAGAGGAAAGTCAAGGCTACAGCAAGGAAGGAGGTGAGCCTGGATATAGGGACACAGGTGCCCTTAGTTACTGATACACAGTGTTTTGGGGGATGTGTAGTGGAGATGGTGAGGGGAAATCAACAGCTATATCTAAAAAGTGGTGTTCGAGTAGATACCATGGCAGGGCCTTGAGAAGTCATTGTCAGGAACAGCCCCAGCACCATCGTCCTCAGCAGTGTCTCCTTCATCATCACCGTCAGCCTTTATTACCAAACTTTCCTTCATAATTGAGTCATTCAAGCAGACTATGTAGGCTCTTCTGGTGCCTGGTATTGGGCTCGGCATGGGAGTACCACAGTGGAGGAGACAGATGAAGTCTTTGCCTTTGTGGGACTTCTGGTTTACCTGGGAGAGACTGATACTAATAAAGTCACAAACGCATGTAAAATACACTCGTGTTGAGTGCCACGGAGGAAATGAACAAGATGGGCAGTAGTAGCAGTGGGGACCCTTTTAAGATACATGAGCCAGCGGAGGCCTCTCTGGGGGGTCAGGGTTAAGCTGAGACTTGACTATTGAGAAGAGCCACTGTAGGGAGAATTCAGGGATCAGCATTTCAGGGCGGAAGGAATTGCACCTGTAAAAGCTCATCATCCCAACGTCCTGTATGTCCTTAAACTTCATACATGGGCGTGTCATGGGCCTAATGCCTGTCCTCTAGGAGTTCAGCTTGTTTGGATGTCAAGAGCAAGGCAGGGCCAAGGTCTCAAGCTGGCAGAGGTGCTCAGAAAGCAGCTGAGATGGGGCATGACCAAGGCTGCTGAACCCAGTGGCCCTTGGCACCAGCAGGGGGATGAGGCACAGAACCACCTGCCTTCTTGTGGGTTCGGGAAGCCCTTGCTTCCCCCTCCTTCCCTGCCATATCACAGTGCTTTAAGCCACCCCAAGAAGCTGTTCTCTTCTGATGGAGCCCATGAAATTGCATCTGTTGTATCCATCAGGAACCCGGCCATAAATAACCAGCCCTTTAAAATCCCATCTCCCGTAACTCTCAGAGTTGGAAATAGCATTCCCAGCCCTGCAGCCAAGCAGTAGGAAAGGATTAGTGCCCTAGCATGCCACCGGCGGAGCACGTCTGGAGAGTCGGGGCCAGGGCTCCTGCACTCTCCACAGAGTGTCAGCGTGACTTCCGAGCTCCCCTGGGTGAGAACTTGCTCTCAGAAAGAGAACAAAAGCCGCAGCTAGAAGGAGCAGGAAGTAAGCCGGGGTTGTCCACTGTTGGCACAGCAGCTCTGCTAGAGCTTGTGACTTGGCAAAGTCCTGTGTGTGGGAAGCCGAGGTCAGGCAGCTGTCCCGCCCCCTGTGGGGCTGACTGCATGCAGTAGGTTTGTACTAAGTACATCGTCTGCGCTGACTGCATGCAACAGGTTTGTACTAAGTAGGTCATCTGTGCGGGGGCCATGCCAGGACTGGGAAGGGCACCAGACAACAAGATGCTCTTTTCGACCTCTCTCTCGAGGAGCCGCCAGATGCCTGATGGTGCCGCTAAGACAGATGGAAGGAGCTGTTCTGGGCCCTTCCAGAGGCCTCTCATTCTGGCAAAACTTGCCTTCCAGAATGACATTTAGGATGTTCAAGACCCCATTCCTGGTCTTCATATTCATGCTTGACCATGAAAGTTTGTGGGACTCCCTTTTGCCTTGATTTTACCTGTCTTGCTCCTGAGATTTTTGTCTGGCTTCCTGAACCTGATCTAAGCCCTTGGTTCTAACCATGAGCCTATACTTCTTTCATCCCGGCTTTTCCTCATTCAGTGGCTGGGTGGCCAGTGTGTGACACTCAGACTCACCAGGGAAGCAGGATTCATACAGAAAAATCAGCATTTGACAGTCTGATGAAATGACAGATTGAACTCAGCAGATCTCATCACCTGGCCACGAGAGGGCCAGGTTGGCTTGAAAAGTGGGAGGCTTCCTGGAGGAGTAGCAGTCCATCACCTTTAGGAACATCTCATTCAATGCCTTGGACGGTGGTCTGCCTTGGATGGTGGTCTGCCTTGGAGTCCTCTGTTGGCATTAATTCCTCACCTGCTTCTCCATGGCTTCTGTCCCCTGCCTTCCCTGAAAACATTCATGTTAAGACTATCATGAGAGAAGCACCCCTCACCCCAAACACTAACTCCTGCCAGTGCCAAATCCACAAGGCAGGTTTTAGGTCTCCTCTTACTGGTGCTTCCGCATTCCCTTACATTGTTAGTTGTTTTCTCCTAAAAACTGCTCTGCTGCTCTCTCTGACACTTCTTGGACCTCTCTGACCATTCCTTCTCCGTTTCCTTTGATGTCCCCAAGACTCTGTCTTGCCTGACAGCTCCCCCCATTCCACACACTCTCCCTGGGCACTCTTATCTGCTCTCACCATATCAAGAACCACCAGCTTGTTCAGAACTCCCGAACCTGGCTCCCCAACCTGGCCTCCTCCTGAGCGGCAAACTCTAGAACCAACCACCTGTTGGACATCTCCACCCGGATGTCCACCAATATCTCCTATTGAGCCTGTCCCAATGTGACTCATAATTGACTATTAAAGTGGTCAGAGTCCGTTTCCTGTCTTAGTTTATTGGTACCACCCTCTACCTTGTCATCCAGAACTCTGGGAACCATCCCTGTTCTGAGTTCTCCCAGTGTACCTCCTGTAACATATTTTTCCATCTTCACTGCCACTCTCCCAGTTCAGCCCATCATCTTTTCTTCTTTGTGGGTTGTAATAGCCTCCTTACTGACTTCCCAGCTTCTTGGCCCTCTTCAATTCAACCTCCCCACTGCTACCAGAATGGTTTAATTAAAATGCATATCTGACATGCTAAGCCCCAGGCAGAAACTTTCAGTCATTTTTCATTGTCTGTGGAATAAAAATTCCAGCCATTGATAAGGCCCTTTTTGATCCAACCTTGCCTATCACCGCAGCCTCATCTCTTGCCACTTTCTTCTCTGAACTTCATTAACCCTGAAATTCAATGAATGGTATAACACCTCAAAGGTTTCTTTTTCACTCATGTTACATGACTGTCATGGGTCAGTCAGGAGTGGCTCTGATCCACTCCTGGATCAGGGACACCCACCTGCATTTCCAGGTTACCTGGGAAAGAGGGTAAGTGGAGAAGAGGAGGGTCTCTGGACCCTCTGGGAAGTCCATGAACTATTCCCTTCTTCCACTTACCCTCTTTCCCAGGTAACCTGGAAATGCAGGTGGGTGCCCAGGCTCAAGGAAGTTCCACCATTTTGTAGATGCACCACCTGGAGCGTGGGGCCTTCCCAGATGCCATGGCAGGGAAGAAGAGTGGAGAGCCTAGCATGGGCTTTTCACTGCCCCAGCCCAGAGAGATACACACCACTCACCTCATGTTTCATTAGCCAGAAATAACCACATGGTCCAGCCTAGCTGTAAAGGAGCCTGGAAATATGATGCACAGATGAAACGGTTGGTGAATCAGTATCTCTCTGCCACACCTCGTATTTCAGTAGATGTGATGTCCTGGCTCCTGTAAAAAGGCCAGCCCCTCCCTTTATGTTCCAGACCTCATATTCCCCAAAGACTTCCCTGCTAAATTCATCTCCTTTTTCTCTCATTCATTACTTTTTTTCTCCTGAGCACTGCTAAAAGCATAGAAATGTGTTCTAATACCTACTACCTAAAATCAAAACAAAACCAGCACGCACCAAAACCCCCCCATTACTCATTCCCAATCAACTACTGCCAGTTGTTGGAAATGGACCCTTTCTCAGGGTCTGATCCACCTGCCACTAAAAGTGACCTTGATAAGATTGCCAGTGACCTCCAGGTTGCCAAATCCAGTGTTGCTTCTCCATTGTTCCCGGATTTGGCCTCTAGGCAATACATGACATTGGTCATCTGTCCTTGAGCTATTCCCTTCTCTTGTCTGACATGGAACAACACAGCTAGCTACCTATGGCTACTCCTGCTCCATCTCCTCTTCTGTCTCCTCCACTGCCCAGCCTCCATGCAGCCCTTCCACATGGACTTCCCAGGGGGTCCAGGGACCCTCCTCTTCTCCACTTACCCTCTTTCCCAGGTAACCTCCACGAATCACATTTTATCTTTCAATATCATTTCTTTATATGCCATTGGCATTCAGTTTAAATGTCCAGCCTTGAGGGACCCCCTGGGCTCCATATATATTAACAGGACTCTCCAAACCTTAACAGGAATCTCAAAATGAACACTTCCAAGCAGATTTTTTTTATTGTGGTAAAACATACGTAAAATTTACCATTTTAACCATTTCTGAGTTCACAGTTGAATGGCATTAGGTACATTCACGTGGTTGTACAGCCAACACCTCCATCCATCTCTAGAACTTTTTCATCTCAAATTGAACCTCTGTCCCCATTAAATACCGCCCCACCTAATCCCATCCCCGATAACCCTGTCTCTGTGAATTGGACTACTCTAGGTATTTCATCTTTAAGTGGAATCATGTGGCATTCATTCTTTTGTGTGGGCTTATTTCGCTGAGGATGTTGTCAGAGTTCATCCACGTTGCGGCACATGCCAGAATTCTGCTCCCTTTCTTGGCTGGATAGCACTCCCTGCTATATTCATACAACATTTTGTTGATTCATTCTCCCTGGCGTCTCATTCCCTCCTCACCCCTAACCTGTCCTCTGCCCAGCCTTCTCCACCTCTGTCAGCTCCAAACAGGAAATTACTTGCGCTCATTCTCTGCCCCAGCATCTCTGGCCACTCAGTGGCCTTGTCTTCCTGCTTCTGTCCCTCCTGTAATCCATTCTCCATATGGCACCTTGGATGACTGATGTTTATGTACATCACATCATGTCTCCCTTGTTCAAGGCTTTCCAGCAACTTCCCATCCACTCAGAGTAACATCCTACAAGACTCCCCACTATTGGGTCACTGCCCAACTCCTGACTTCCCTCCTGTCACTCACGCCCCCTCACTGTGCCCCAGCTACACTTGCCTTCCTCCTGCCCCTTGATGGGCTGAGAGTCTTCCTCGTAGGGCGTCTGCACTAGCTGTTTCCAGGGCTTAAGATTCTCTTCCTTCAAAGTAGGTTTTTTTAAGACTCATCTTTTTTAAATGCAAAAATTCAGTTTTAATCTTCTGTCTTCAGAGAGGCCTTCCCTTTGCATGCAATCTAAAGGAACACTCTCTCACTATCCCAGCATCTTGTTTTATTTTAGGCATTTGTCATTACTAGATCTTTTATTGCTTGCTTATTATGTGTGAGTCTCTTTTCTGTGCCCTTCCCCTTCCCCGCCACTGCAGGCAGAACCTTGAAAAGCCCCCAACGCAGGCCTTGGCACTTAGTAGGTGTCCAAGGTTGGCTTGTTTGGAGGAAAGACCTGCTTCTGCCTCACCAGTAACAATGTCCTGTGGCTAATTGCAAAGGTTAACGTGGAGCCTCTCCACCAAATATTTTAAGTGATAACCTTCCTGGGGGACATTTGCAAATTAGCCCTGACTCTTGCTGATTATTCATCCTAAACTCAGTCTGATTAATAATTAATCAGCAAACTGCTTGGCCAGAGCAGGCTGATCAGTGCTAGAAAGGATCTTAAATTATGCAAGTCACTTGGCCAGTGTTAAAAAATAAAAAGCTCAGCAGTCGACAAAACTGGAGAGGTTTGATTGCAGTGTGAGTGAGGTAAGGGTTCGCCCTTGTTTGTTTTTCCGTTTTGTCTTTCTTTTTCCTCTTTGGCGAAGAAATCAATTAGGCTCAAACTTGCAACCTCAGAGAGAGACCGTATAGCACAGAAATAGAAATGTGCTAAATATCACTTTCTTTCTTTTTTGTTCCTTCTCTTCAAAAGAGTTCTGGTCTGAGAGACAGAGGTTAAAATTAGCCAGTTTGTTAAGCAAATGGATGTCTGGCACCTGATGTCAGTTTCTGCAGCCACATCCGTTTCAGCTCCCCTTTCTCCTCCTCTGAGCAGCAGCATGCTGGGCCTGGCAATAAGGAGGTGAGGGATTTGATGGGCACTGCTCGCCGCCTGCCCCAGGGTTGGGGCGGAATCAATTTGCCAGCAACCTGTCCCACTAGGAGTCCTTCCAGTACTCTTTGCCTCCTGCCTACAAACCCCAGGGAGACAGGAGAAAAGGCAATCAGAGGGTGATGAACACGCTCCCCGTTGCCAGGAGTGAACTCGGTGACCGCTGGCGACCCTTTCAATCCTCAGTCTGTAGCCTCCATCCTCAAAGGCAGGTTCTGCATGCGGTTTCCTCTTTCTTCCAGATTCCTCTCTGGCTGACGGGGAGAGTCAGAGACAGCCAGAGGTGTCTGTTAGCATTGATCTCTGGGCCCTGGAGAGAAAAGGGGCAGGGATATAGGATTCAGTGAAGTCAGGGCAGCCCTGATGCTTGTTAGAACCAGCCTGCCTGGGGTGGGACCCAGGCAGACGTGGTTTTAAAGCTCCCCATGGGATCTCTGCGCCAACGTGGAGAATCACGGGCTGAGGAAGCATGCTAGGCTTTTAGGGAAGAGACAATGAAGGATATCAAAGAGTGAAATAAGAAATGGGCTTCTCAGGAGTTGATTGTCTTCCCCAGACTTGCCTGGATGGTATTTAGAATGCAGAATCCTGGGTCCCACCCCAGGTTCCTACTATGAAGTTTCTGAGGATTGGGCCTAAATTTGGTATTCGTAACCGTTCTCCCAGGTGTTCTGAAGCAGAGTAAAGAATTTTCCATAGCAATGATATGGAGGGGTGGATTTTTGTCCATTATGAAATGATCCATCTTTTTATGCCTGGATCCATTTTTGAATTTCTTGGCATAGAAATTCCTGGGTTGCATTTGACTTATTAAATGTTTGGTTATGGTTTACATACCACTTTGGGCAAGTGTATCTTTTCCATAAAATGAGGCACATTGACTCCTAAATATTGATTTTTATTAATTTTTAATTAATTTATTTAACAAATGATATTTGCCTGGGGGCACCTGGGTGGCTCAGTCAGTTGAGCATCTGACTTTGGCTCAGGTCATGATCTCATGGTTCATGGGTTTGAGCCCTGCATTGGGCTCTGTGCTGACAGCCCGGAGCCCAGATCCTGCTTCAGTTTCTGTGTCTCCCTCTTTCTCTGTCCCTCTCCCACTTGCACTTGGATTTATTCTCAAAAATAAATAAACATTAAAAAAAATTTTTAAGACACGATTTTTGCCTGTCTACTCTGTGTCAAGCTCTGTATTAAGCCCTGCAATTATGATGCTGAACTAGAAAGTCCCAATCCTCTGGCTTTGAAATCTAGCCTCACCTCCTTGTCTACCTGATGTGGGCCTAAGCGAAGACTGTCTCCTTTCTGAAAACTTGAGATGTGATGGCATCCCTTCCCCATCCCCCTACCAGGGTCCTACTGTGCTGACATAAACCACTTAGCTTCTCTGGCATCCTTCTTCCAACGTAAACTCTTAAAGACCATGAACTTACCCATCATCTCTGAATCCTCAGTGCTCAGCCAAATCTGGCAATTGCTGAAATCTGTTGAATAATCAAGAGACGATTTGCCTATTTATTTACCTTGACATTCATCCTGTTACCAAAGGACTCTGAGACCAGGCAGGGTGGATCAAAGAGCCATTTGCCTTTCTTTTTGGTGGTGGTGACATAGGGGCTCAAGGCGGGCGCTAAGGCTGGATTGCCTTCCCTTGATTGCCTCTATGAGCCGGTTGGTTTTTGCACTGAATGACATCATACATCTCTTCTCATTGAGTCTTTGCTACCATCTCCAGGTTGGGTATTTGCATGCCCACTTTGCAGATGAAGAAATTGAGTCTCAGGGGCCTAGCTTTTGCCTCCCCTGCACACTGTCCTCTCCAGCTGGGTTCTTCCCATTATACTCCCTCTGTGGATCCTAGGCCAACCACTCCAGGGGTCACATCTTGCTTTTTGAGTGGGACTGGTACAATCCATCTGGTCTCTTCCAAGTTTGATTGATTATCTGCCTCCTTCCTACCTTGAGGAGTGGAATCTTTAAGAGCCACTGCATTTCAGGCCCTGTACTAAGGGTGTCATGTGCATTACCTCATTTAAATCCCTACAAAACTCCTGTGAAAGAATGTACCATCCTCCCTGCTTTTCAGGTAGGAAAGCTGACTCCAGGCAGTTAAGACACCTGCCAGAAGTCATACAGCCAGGAAGTGTCTGAGTCAGGAGTTGGACTCTAAACCCTGGTCCACCCTCACTCCCCTTCTGCTCCTCTGAGCTCCGATTCCTTTTCTTTTCTGACCCCATTGTTGACATGGCTTTTTGGTTTTCTCTTCTCGAGTCTCAAATGCTCTCTGCCCTCCCTGCATGGGCCTTGGTGAGTCAGCCCTTGGTCCCAGCCCACAGAGAAGAGCCCCTGCCCACCCTGCACTGCTGGTCCTCCAGGATTGCCTCTTCTCCTGTCCCAGGACAGTCCCTGGCCCTTGAATCAAGCGTTCAGTTTTGGCCGGAAGTAGACTAACGTCTTCTATGTTCCTACAACAAGCCGTGGAACCTTGGGCGCTGTTCCCCGTGTCGGGGGCTGGGGTAATGTGGTTTCTGCACAGCACTTCTCCCTTGTCCCAGGTCTCTCCTGACATTCTACCTCACCGGCTCTAGGAAGCTGGAGGGTGCCTGTGACAGGCCCATCTAGAGGATGTTTGTGGGTGGAACACATGGGCTAGCTCCCAGCCCTATGCTAGGTCCCCAGGAGGCTTGGTCCTCCTACTGAGATGCCCACGGTCCTTTTCCATGCTGCCATGACTCCAGGAGTCCATGGCCTGAGTGGGGAGTAGCAAGGGCTTGGCCTGCGTGACTCCCAGCTCTGCTTCCTGAGCCCAGGTCTGCAGAGAGGAACCACATATCAGCGTCTCCCCTCCAGCACCCTGGGAAGAGGACCCCCTGCTCACCCCCAAACCCCAGGGAAGGTGGCGTGGAGTAAGGGAAAGAGCATGGCTTTCGGAGTCAGTGTTGGGTTCAAATCCTGGCTCTGCTGCCAGCTGATCACATGACCTCAGTTAACGAACTTACCCTCTCAGGGCCTTGCATACAGGTACAAGAAACATTTGCCGTGAAAGACTTTGAACAGGCCCAACTTCCCAGCTTTTAAATCCTGTCCTTCTCTGACCTTGCATGGCTAAAGCACCTGGAAGGGCCTCTCCTACCCCACGTGCTGCCCCAACCTGCCAGTGTTCACCCTCCCCACCCCCCACCAGCCCAGCTACTCCACTCTGACAGCCTCCCAGCCTGTGCTCTGTGCAGACAGATGGCTACACACTGCTCCCTTCAGAGCTTCCCAGGCGCTGTGGGTCTCCGCCTCTGCAGCTGGTGGGTCAGGAGGCAGCTGGGGTCTGGACCCAAGCAAGAGGCAAGAGATGGTCATCACGCTCTGGGCTAGGCAGCTCTGAGATCCCGGGGTGGTTCAGGTAGTAGCCTGGAGGGCACACAGAGAAGGGCCAGGATGGACAATGTGGCTTTGATGCTTCCCTCCAAGCCGGGTGCTTGGTTTCCGAACATCAGCTGCGCCACAGTTTTTTAAGACAGGTGGTGGGTCCTTCGCACCACCCCTCCCCTGCCCCACAACCTGCTGGGAGCATGCATCTTGGTGCATAGAGACTTCCTAATTTCTCACAGATTCCCTTCCGACAGGATCCTCCCCTCCCCCAAAGTGATTTTTCTGGAACTTGGAGAGTTTTGTTGTTGTTGTTGCTTTATGTATTTGATTACTTGTTTATTATTTATTTATAATGTTTTGTTTATTGGAGTATAACTGACACACAGTATCCTCTTTAGTTCCAGGTGTGTATCATAACGACTGGATATTTTTATGCATTCTGAAATGATCCCCATGATAAGTCTAGTTACCGTCTGTCACCACGCAAAGTTATTACAGTATTATTGACTCTATTCCCTAGGCTGTGCATTACATTCCCATGACTTACTTCTTTTATAGCTGGAAATTTTTACCTCTTAACCCCCGTCACCGATTTTGCCCCCTCCCCCCTCCGCCCCTTCCCCCTTTGCTAATCATCAGTTTGTTTCCTGGAGGATTTCCAGGAAGAAAAGACAGGTACTCTTCACAGAGTGTCAACCCCGGGCCAGGCATTTACACAGGTTCTTTCCTTTGTATCTCTAAGTAACTGACAGACTGAGGCTCCACGAGATCTCGCGCCCAAGGGCACAGGGCTGGGAAGCTGCAGATTGAGGCCAGGGTCCTTTGCCTTCCAGCCTCTTACCTTTTCTGCCCCTCTGGATTGAGGTGGGGAAGGGGGATTCCAAGCTGGGGGATTCCAGGCTTGGGGTCTGGGAAGGACGCCCTGGGCCTCCAGCCTCAGCTTCTGTTTTCCCTTGTGCCCCTTTTGTCCTTCGGGCTGGCGTGGTTGGAGCTCCAGGCCGGCTTCCCAGCAGCCGGGCTCACGGAGACTTGGTCTGTCGCTACCTAGAAGATGCCCTGAGAGCACAGGACAGACTGCCGGGGGCCTTCCCCGGCAGGAGAGCCCTGTCACTGCAGACAAATGGCCCGTGTCATTCAGCCACGTTCTTCTCGTTGCTGGTCTGCAGCCTGAGTTGTCCAGATAACCCTGTTCATTTAGTGTTGTCTTTAAGGATGCCACGAAGGTCCCCGGGCAGTGACAGCCAGCCTTTGCCCTAGCCAAGAAGAGACACAGGTAGGCCCGCTTCCTGACTTCTGTTTGCTGCCCGCTCAGCTCTTGCAATTATCAGAATCTGTCAAGCTCCATCAAGTGGCGTTTGTCACATAAAGGCAAGTGTCCCTTAGGCCTGGCTCTGCGCTAAGGATGACATCCTGGATGCTAACGTGGCTTCCATCCTTCCACCAGCAATTTCTTCCCAATCGTGCCTCCCAACTCTTGTCCATCGATGCCCTCCTCAGCTCCCCTCAAAACGCCCCCAGTCTCCCAGCTGGTAATTACCCTCCCCTAGCTCCCCTCTACCTCCCGGTGCCTTAGCAAGTAATTACCTTCCAGGGAAGTTGACAAGTCTCTGGCGACTCCTAGCCCAGCTGGAAAAGATTCATTATTCTGTATCTGGAAATAACCAGGCCCATCAGCACCAGGCTGAGATAACACCAGTGTAAAAGTTCTCTATTCAGGAGAATTAATTAGGATTCCTTATTAAAGATCCCATTAGGCAAAAGGGCATTTTTATCTGTGATAGTCAGCTGCTCCTACTTTCCTAAAGCTATAACTCCAAGTTTTTTTTTTTTAAAGGAGAAAACCAGGGGCTGTGTTTTCTTCTAAAACAATTCAGTGTCAGTTATGTCTTCATCAGGATGTGAAAATAGATTTTCTCATTCAATTTGCAATGCTTTATCTCTTCAGAGTCTGGTAATGACTCCACTATATCCCTTTAGCAAGAACCACAGCCCCAGATGGGTATTTGGGGAGTGGGATGTTTAGTTAGAATGACTGCAAGAGAAATTGCATTTTTTTTAGCCACCTGGGCTGGCAGGATGTACTGACTTTGCCATATCCAGTCTGTGTGACTTTGGACAAGGCACTTAACTTCTCTGAGCCTTATCTTCCTCCTCTATAAAATCTATCTCCCAACGCAGGGGCTGCAGGGGATCAGCAGTACAGCTAACCCTTAGACAGTATGAGTTTGAACTGTGTGTGTCCACTTATCCACAGAGTTTTTTCAATAAATACAGTCCTGTAAATGCGTTTTCTCTTCCTTATGATTTTCTTAACATTTTCTTTTCTCTAGCTTACTTTATTTTAAGAATACAGTGTGTAATACATATAAATACAAAATAGGGTTGACCCTTGAACAGTGTGGGGGTTAGAGGTGCGAACCTCCTGTGCAGAAATCTGCATGCAACTTTTGACTCCCTACTTAACTACAACAGCATACAGCTGACCAGAAGTCCTACCAATAATGTCGGGAGTCAATGAACACATACTTGGTATGTTACATGTTTTCTATACTGTATCCTTACAATAAAGAAGGCTAGAGAAAAGAAAATGTTGTTAAAAAAATCATAAGGAAGAGGACATTCATTTCCAGTCCTGTACTGTAAAATAGTCACATAAAACGGAGCCACATTCAAAACCTGTGTTGTGCAAGGATCAACTGTATGCATTAACCTCTCCAACCAAGCCTTGGTTTTCTCATCTGCAGAATGGGAGGAAAATTCCTCCTCCAAGGCTCTGGAAAGGTCAGAAATGTGAAGTACCTTGCCTGTGGGGAGCACTTTACACGTGTGTGTCAAGCCTAAATCAACCCATTTTATCTTTCCCTCAGAGAAGATCAGCCAGGACCGCTAAAGAGAGCTGTTTCTGCTCCCCACCCTGAGAGAAGGGAACTCATTTGCCCCTCGCGGGGTCTGGGTATTAACTTCCCTGGGTGATTCTGAAATACAGCTGGGGCTGTGACACCCGCTCCACATCATCTAGGTGAGCTCCGTTGTCCTCTGTGGCTCCCAAAGGAGGTAGTACAGGAGTAGGGAGGGGTCACCTCTTGACCTCGGGGGCTGTGCTGCTTTACCCTCAGCCTGGGACCCAAGACTCAAAGTCCACCTGGCCCTGTGACATGGAAATGCTCACTGTAACCCGACAGATTTTTCTTTGCATTGTTGAAGAGTAACCATAGCTAGTAAGAGAAGAATGGGAGAAATAACAGAATCTGAGGCTTTCAGAAAGTTCTGTACCAGGTGTGTTGTTCTGCTGCCTCACCCCACAGATAAGGACGTGAGTCCCAGCATCACTCAGCAAGTGCGTAGCCCAGACAGGGAGGAGTCCAGGCTTTCCAAGTCTGCTCCAGACCAATTTCCATCACCTTCGATGCTACCTGGCTACCTCCCATGGCACCAGCTTTTGCCAGACTTCTCATGAGAGAGTCATAGCTGTGTCACTGTGTGTTACTGTGTATAAGATCTGTATCCACACAAACCCTCCTTCACACCACATTCTTCTGTCTGCCTGTCCTGACACCCCATTGCTTGTGCCTCAGTTTCCCTGTAGAGGAGCCTTATCTTCTGGGTCATCTTCTTACCTTTCCTTCATATTGTTGGGGCTTCAACATCCTCTTTTAAAGCCTCTGACCCCGCTCCGTCTCCCGTTACCTCTCTGACCTTTCTAGTTTCTCATCCACTTCTCTCTCGCCACCCTGGCCTCCTTGCTGTTCCTCAGACACCAGACATGCTCTCCCCACCTCAGGGCCTTTGCACTTGCCGTCCCCTCCACGCGGAATGCTCTTCCTCCCAGTCATCCTGGTAACTCACACCCTCACCTTTTGCAGGTGTCACCCCTGAGGTCACACCCTCGGAGGATTTTCCTGACTACCTATTTAAATTTACAAGTGCTTCTTCCCATTCCTTAGAACACCCATTTATATCTGTTTCTCCCCCCCTCAGTTGGATCCTCACACCTGAGTACCTAGCACACAAGAAGCCTCGAATTTGAGGGTCCCAACCCCTCTCCTGGGCTCCATGCCTGTAAACTCTGTTCAGAGCATAACACCCAGCATCTTCATTCTCCAGGTGAGGCAACTGAGGCGGGGAGGTGGCACGTGGCTTCCCCAAGGTCATGCAGGCAGGGAGTGTCTCAGGAATGACTGTATCAGGTAATCTGTAAAGGTCATCGTGCTCTCGAGGTATTTGTGTCTGTCTGCTGTCTGCCTGGTTTTACTAGGTGAGGCCTCCTGGGTGCAGCCGTGTTCAACACCCACGTCATGGAGACAGATTGCCCTGCTGTGCAAATGTGTAGCTGGGAGAGAACAGTCTGGGCCGAGAACCAAGAAATCCTCTCCCCCCGTCGGCACTCTCCTCCTCACCCCCCTATCCCCCCTGCCAATTCCCCCATCAAATAATTCCTGATAATGAAGTTAGGATGATTCATTGGTTTTCTGATGAGCGTGAATTCATCATCAAAATCTACATATTTCAATCCCCTGATATGTGCTCTCAGATTCCTAACCTGATTAATATGTAAAGTGCTTTATCCTGTGACTTTACAAGAGAAAACCCAGCTTAGTTGTAGGGGCCTGCATGGCTCCCAGCCTCAGGGGTTCTGGGCAGGGTGGGAGATGCTGCTGCCTCCGCGTTTGGGATGCTATGGGCAGCACCGGGCATCTCAACCAAGAGGGTGTTGGCTGCACAGAGTCAGGCCCTGGGAGGCCAAGCAGTGCTGCTTCAGATCCACCGTCTCATAACCCAGAAAGCCTGGAGGCAAAGTTGTTCAGCATTCACAGCCCCACCAACTGAATGGTCCACACCCCATGTCTGGGCATCTGGAAGAGATGCATAAGCCCCCTTCTGAGCCGTTCTGGAAGGTGTGTGAGCCACCTTTCCACCAAGGCTGTCTAAGCCTGATCCCTGCACCATGTCCCTATGCCTCTCAGAGGGCAGGCTCAAGTTCAGCAAGCAGCCTTGAGCCTACCTTCCCCAGCCCACGGAGCCGGCTTTGGTGTTGCTCACCTGCTGTGGTGTCTAAGATGCCTGCCATGTCACATCCAGCCCCACCCCACCCCTGTTATCCCCTCTCACCTTGCCCACCGTACATCTGCACCCCTGCCCCACCAGATCCTGCTGGGGCCCAGGCTGCACCAGTTCTGGCCACGCCTCCTTGGATTCAGACTCATACCCCCAGGTAGGGCCACCCCTGCCACTCTCAGCCTCCTTGCCTGACCCACAAACCCAGATGCACATCCACACACACCACAGGACCTCCCACCTGGTGTTGTGGCCACTGACCCCATGAGTAGCTGTTCGGCCAGAGGGCTATAGAGCCAGACATTAGTTCAAACCTCAGCTCCAGAATTTGGACAGGGCATTTCACCTCTCTGAGCCTCTTTTTCTTTAGCTTTAAAATAGAATGAGAAAGAATGAAATCTGGCCATTCATAGTAACGTGGATGGACCTCAAGGGTGTCATGCTAAGTGAAATAAGTCAGGTAGAGAAGGACAGATACCATATGTTTTCACTCATAGGTCTAACAGGAGAAACCTAACAGAGGACCATGGGGAGGAGAATATGGGGGGAAAAGAGTTAGGGAGAGGGAGGGAGGCAAATCATGAGAGACTCTTGAATACTGAAAACAAACTGAGGGCTGAAAGGGGAGGGGAAAGGGGAAGGAGGGTGATGGATATGGAGGAGGGCACTTGTGGGGAAGAGCACTGGGTGTTATATGGAAACCAACTTGACAATAAACTATAAATAAAAATAAATAAAATAGGGCCATTGGGAATAATAATTTATCCTGCGTCAGGCTGTTGTGAATTTCATCCTAGCACTAAAGAGCATATCTGGAATGTAGGTGACACTCAGTAATGTCGTTGTTGTCATTCATTATCACAGCCGCTGGCTGAGGTGAGCAGGGGCTCCTGTTTTTCTGGTATGGAAGAGGAAGCTCAAAGATGTTGACGTTGGGATGTAGCTAAGGGGGGGCAAGAGAGCACCTCTTTTCCATAAAAGTACATGGAACCTCTTGGGAGAAAAGGATCTGAGAGCCTGCAGAAGATAGGAATCCTGGAGAGGGGTCTGCATCAGTGGCCTAGACACCCCAACAAGATGGTGGTCCCAGCAGAAGAGCACTGCTTCTTGGTACATCCCCTGTCTGATGCTGGAATTCTTGCCCCTGGTACCAGGATATTTTCCTAGCTTAGGTTTTTCCAAAAGCAGATCTGAGACAAGGATTCAAGGTCAAATAATTTTGTTTATTTGTTTATTTGTTTTTTGAGAGAGAGAGAGAGAGAGAGAGAGAGAGAGAGAGAGAGAGCACAAACAGGGGAGGGAGAAAGGGAGAAGGAGAGAGAATCTTAAGCAAGTTCTGCACCCAGCACAAAGCCCAACACTGGGCTTAATCTCACAATCGTGAGATCATGACCTGAGCCAGGATCAAGAGTCAGATGCTTAACTGACTAGGCCACCAAAGGGCAAGTACTTTATTGGGACGCACAGGTAACACCAATAGAGAAGGGAGACATGATATGGAGAAGACACAGTAGTGTATGGTCACAGCAGCCACCACAGTGGGGGCCTGGGGCATAAGACTCTGGGCAACCCAGATCTGCAGAAGCCAGGTCTTAGAGTCATCCTACCCAAGGAACAGGGAGCTAGGGTATTTATATACCAATTTCTGAAAGTCATCAAATGAGGCTGCTCCTGGAGGATTAGTAGTGTCTGGTCCTTCTACCCAGCTGTGCTTACAGGCAAAGTGGCCTTCCTTGGGGGACAAATGCTGTCAGGCACAGGGGTACAAATGCTGGCAGTTAACAGTCAGCTGTCCAACTCTGAAAGATCCAGGATTACAGGTGGGGTACTAACCGCACCCGCTAAAGATTTAAATGTATACGGATGTGGTGTGGAGATGAACTGAAAGAGTTACAAATCTTGGGGCCCAGGCAGCTCATTAGATATGACCTTGGGGAAAGAGCATCTTCCCTTAAGACTTGAGGAGCCACTGAGGCTGGCAAATCCACAGAATCCTGGTAAGGGGGTAGTGGCTCTGGGGAACAGGTGCAGAGGATAGCAGGATGCCACTTTCCAGGTAGCCCCATTTATGTGACACTAAGTCCCCTCCCCACACCGCCACTGCCTGACAACAGCCTGGAGACCTCTCAGGACAGGGGGAAGGGTAGACCCAATGTCAAGGAATGTCTGGATCCCCTACCCTTCTCAGCAGGCTGTAGCCAGCAAACAAGAGGATCCTTTCAGGGACCAGCATCAACCACCCCGAGGGACCTCGGAAAAGGCTAGGCTGTCTGCTAGTTTGGCAATTAGCCATTGAGATTTGGAAAATCAGGGGACATGAAACCTATTTTGTAGTCAGAATGGTGAGTTCTATGGATTTAGGTCACACACACACACACACACACACACATGCACTCTTGCAAAAACCAATTATTCACTGGAATGTAAGAGTCTGCTGTCAACATTCAAATATTTTTGGAAAGTTTCGCTTTTTTCTGGCTGTGCGTGAAGTGAAGTCGGGCTTATTCCACCAATTGCAGGCTGCAGGGTGAAGTCATCGAGAGCTCATGCATAGTTAAGCAGCAACGCCCACTTGGGGGCTTTATTTAGACACACCCCAGTACTCCATCACTTTCTGGAACCACCTTGAAGAGTTTCAGAACTCAGCCTGGGGAGAAGGGAAAAGGCTCAGAGTCGAAACAGATTCCTGACCCATTTACTCCTCCTTGTAAAGTGTGTGGGTGAAAAGCTCCTCCGTGCTTTGTTCCCACACCCTTCCCCCTCTCCTGTCCTATTCCGGGCAGCCAGGAAGAAGAATCCAGGACCTGGAGTCAGATAGAGTTCCATGGGTCAGCCTTGGGCAAGTGGCTACTCTCAAAGTGGGCGCAACAGTGCCAGATGCGGCATTCCAGAGGCAAGTGGACACAGCAAGTGCTCAATGAGTGTTCCTCTCTTTTCTTCCATATAATTTAGTTGTCTGTCTGCTGTAAGTTCTCCTCTCCCTCCACCATCCAGATCATAGCAGGCAGAGAGGAGACCCAGGTGTTTCTGCTGATGTGGGGCGTGGCCGGGAGGATAGTGTGAGGATCCGTTCATAACCATAACAAACCGTCATCAACTTATCACACACCTACTACGACACGAGGAACCTCTCGTTAGTCATTTTCCAGGTGAGAACACCAGCCTCTCACCAGGTCCGTCTGCTTGCTCGCATCTCCATTTGGCCACTCACCTCCTGCAGAAGCCCCCAAGGCCCAGCATCCCTGGGCCCCCACCCTTTTGCTTCAGAATCACCTGACCAGCGTCAGTGGACAAGACAGAAAGCACAATCAGTTTACTGAATTGGTTTCCAGCAAAAAGGAAACGATTTAAAAAGAATAGAGAGTATTTGTTTTTTATTTCCATTATAGATATAACATACGTCATTAAAGAACATTTAGAAAACAGAGAAGAACTGGATAAAGAAACTCTTATGCGTGAACATTTGACGTACCGCCTTCCATTTTTTCTAGGCATGGCTTTGTCTTGTTCTTAATTTAAAAAGCTGTGTTCTTGCAGCGTGTGTGTATATATATGTATATATCCTTTTCATTATTTACAAAAGCAATTCATGCTCATTGTGAAAAATTCAAAACATACCCGAGTACAGAATAAAATGTTAAAAGTCTTCTGTTTGTCGAGCCCCCACCTGAATTCTGCCCCCTCACCAGAGGCAAACATTAATAACGAGTTGTTACATAGACCTGTCCCTATGCATTTACACATACGCGTGCGCACGCAACAGGGGTTAAACGTAAACACGTCACTCTGCAGCCTGTTTTTACTCTGTTATGTGTGCGTGTTAGATATTCATCTCTGTTACTCCCTAGATCTGTCTCATTACTTTTTTAACGATTGCCTTCATATTGCGTTTTTCACCATCAAACAATGGTACAGTTCACGCCTTCGTGCTTCTATCTTCATGTGCACATTACAGCATGTAGCGGAGAGCCTCCTTGAAGTGCAATTTCTGGGGCAAAGTGTATGCTTTTTTTTTTTTTTTTAATTCAGATTCTGCCAGAGTACACTCCAAAAAAGCTGTGCTAATTTAACTTTTTCATCAATCATGTATGAGACCAGCTATTTGCCTACATCCTTCCCAAATTAAAATTTTGCTATTTTTATCCATCTCAATGGGTGAAAAATAACACCTCATTCTTTTTTTTTTTGATTGCCATTCCTCCAGTTATTAGCAGTTGATCATCTCTTCATGTGTTTGTGATCATTTTTGCAATATTTTTTGAATCACCTATTTATATGCTTTACTCATTTTTCTGTTGAGTTGTCCGTGTCTTTCCTATTGATTTTCAGGAGCTCTTGTATTTTGAATATTAATATGATATCTGTGTCTTACTCCATTCAGGCTGCTCTGATAACAATACCATAGACTGGGTAGCTTATCAACAGCAGAAATTTAGGTCTCACAGTTCTGGAGGCTGAGGGTTCCAAGGTCAAGGTGCCGGCAGACTCAGTGTCTGGGGAGGACCCACTCCCTGGTTCATAGCGGGCAGTCCCTTGCTGTGTCCTCAAGTGGCAGAAGGGAGCTCTCTGGGGCCTCTTTTATAAGGAATCCTGTCACTGTCTCCACCATCATGACCCACCCACCCCCTGAAAGCCCCCGCTCTGAACGCCATCATACGGGGCGGCAGGTTCCAACATCTGGATTTGGGTTGGGGGACACAAATATTCAGTCTATAGCAGCCTGTTCTGTATGTTGTAAACATGTTCTGTCACTCAATAACGTGTCTTGTTTTCTTCTTCCGCGCAGCACACATTTTATTTTTATGTGACCAGACCAGCTGATCTTTTCTTTGTGACTCCTGAGTTTTGCTTGTGTCTTGGCTGGGAATCTTTACATGGAGATTATAAAAATAGTCTTCCCTATTGCTCCCAGAACTCTCAGGATTTCATATTTTACAGTTAGCTCTTTAATCTGTCTGAATTATGTTGTGTGCCAGGTGTGGGATATAGATTTAACTTTTAGTCCCAAATGAATATTGAATTCTCTCCAAACCTGCCCATTCTCATTTGAAATTGCCCTTTTATCATAAACTTAGCTCACAAGTATTCATGGTTCTGTGTCTGGATTTTTTTTCTTGTATTTCATTTATCCATTATTCTCTTTCTGTGCCAGAATCACATATTTTCAATGACCACAGTATTTTAGGCCCTCCCAGTTATTATTTTTAAGGCATTTTATTGGTAATTCTTGTGCATTTACTTTTCCAGATAAATTTTAGAGTAAGTTTTTCGGACTTCCTCAAGAAATTTCATTGTGATTTTGCTTTGCATCTCACTGAACTTGTAGGTTAATTTGGAGAGAACTGACATTTTTACAATAGTGAGCCTCCTGTACAGGACCACGGTATGCCTCCCATTTTTCAGATCTTTGTTTATGGCCTTTAATAAAATTTTATGGTTTTCATCATTTAGGCCTACTAAATTTCTTGTTAGGTTTTATTCCTTGGTAATTTTATAGTTTTTATTATTGTGAGTACCATCATGTTGAAACTGCACTTTCTAATTGTTGATTGCTGGTGAGTAAGAAAACCGTTGGTTTTTGTACATTTCTTTCATGACCCATCATCTTATTGAACACTCTCTTTATTTAGATCTAGTAGTTTTAAACCTGATCATTTTATATTTCCTAAGTTAGATAATCATATTCGCTGTAAGTTATGTAACTTTATTTCTTCCTTTCTGGTAGGTTCACTGGTTGGGCTTTGTTTGTTTGTTTGTTTTTTGTGTGGTTGGATTTTGACTAGTGCCCACAGAATTGGAAACCAATACTACACTGTGTGTTAACTAACTTCATATTAAATTTAAAAATTATTATTTAAATTAATTAAAATATTTAAAAAAGAGAAATGAAAGGTGTGGTAGCCTCATGAGTTCTGCATAGGAGAGGCTTAGAGGCAAACACAGCTTTTACTAACTTCTGTATCACGATCAATACAAGTCACACGATTTCTAACAAGGTTTTAATTTCCACTTATGGAAGACTGAGAAATCATGTGTTGTCCATATTAAACAATGTTATTATTTTTTAAAATCTGGAATGATTTAGAAGGGGCTGACAGAGATTGGAGGGACAAGCGCCAAAAAAGGCAACCCCCAGGCAGCTGCATGGCGTCATCAGTAGATGATGCGCCATCCAAGTCCATATCCTGATCATTTCTGCACTTAAGCCATTGGCATTTCCCCTGTTATTACAAAACCTTGGCCCCAAAATATTCCATCAGGTGGATATATCACAACATGCTTAACCATTCCTTTCTCTGTGGACAGTTAGATCATCTCCAGTTGTTCATGTTATAAATATTGCTGTGAAGAACATTGTTGTGTGTAAAGCCTGTTTTTTTTTTCCCCCTCTCTCTGAATTTATGATTATTTCTTTAGGAGCGATTCCC
This sequence comes from Suricata suricatta, assembly GCF_006229205.1. Classification (NCBI taxonomy): domain Eukaryota; kingdom Metazoa; phylum Chordata; class Mammalia; order Carnivora; family Herpestidae; genus Suricata; species Suricata suricatta. The sequence continues at coordinate 116,704,559 of NC_043707.1, forward strand.
AGAATGAATATTTTTTAAGACTCTTGATTCTTATTGCCAAATTGCTTTCTAAAAGCATTCGATCACTTTACCCTGCCACCAGCAGTATGTGAATGTCTGAAGAAATGGGACTTTCAAAATTAAAGATTATGAAATATGTTGTAGAGGAAAGCGGATGGGCTTTGGAGTCAGAGATAGTTGGGTTTGGATTCCTCCACTGACAAACTGATCAGATTTAAACAAAACAGAAAAATGCTCTTGAGCCTCCGTTTCCCTACCTGTAAAATGTGAGGCTAATTCTGTAGTCCTACTCAGGGCTGAATGAGGACAAATAAGAGAAGACACTTAGTGCAAAGTAACCGTAAACATCTTGCTTGTATTTGAACTATTTTCAGAGATTTTTCTTTTCTAACCAGCTGTGGGGACTTCCCCAGAAAAGCTTGCTGCAATTAGGAGGGACTTCTGTCCCTTAGCTGAGGCCGGTCTGCCTTGGGGGAAGCCCTTGCCCGCTGCTGTCCGCTGACCCCAGCTGCAGGCTCCGAGACACATTCCGTGGAAGAATTTCCCGTGGGCTGCCTGCGGGGTCCCGCTCTGTGGTTGGGCCACTCATGAGCCTCACAAGCGTGGGGACAGGAAAGAGCAGCAAGACCAGCCTTCCCAGTGGAAACAGTGGCTAGGGGCTCCCTGGGAGGGCATGGCTTCTCTCCTGACTCACTAACTGGATTCTCTCCTTCACGGACAGTGCACGGAGCAGGGCAGTCGTCACCTGCTCACATTTATTGGTTGTTAGTTCCCACCAGTTCTACCTCCTTGATTCCTTTTCCAGTTTGTCCCTTTCCTGAAACCTCAGTACCGCCCCCCCCCCCTCATGTCGTTCAGGCTCCCATACCTGCTGCCAGCCTGTGGTATTTCTCCCTCCCGTCCATCATCTATTCTGGCCCAAGATGATCCTGCTAAAAGCCCGTGTCTCATGTTGCCATTTCACTCCTGAAAACCTTCAGTGGATGCTGTTGTCCATAGAGTATAGTTTAAAATCTTGGCTTAGCATCAGGGGCCTTCCAGCTGACTATCACTCCGAAGTTGCACATTCTACTCATGCCTTTGTTTATTTAATAGCCGTTAATTATTAGGGACCAGGGGGCCTGCATGGCTCCATCAGTTAAACGTCTGACTCTTGATCTTAGCTCAGGTCATGATCTCACCGTTCGTGGCATTGAGCCCCGAGTTGGGCTCTGCACTGACAGTGTGGAGCCTGCTTGAGATTCTCTCTCCCTCTCTCTCTGCCCCCCCATCCACTCAGGCACATGCTCGTGCGCTCTCTCTCTCTCTCTCTCTCTCTCTCTCTCTCAAAATAATAAAGTTAAAAAAAAATAAGCATCAGAGACCAGACTAGGTGATGGAGTTATACCTGTGATTTGTTTCCAGCCAGCCAGTTCAGAATAAGAATTGTATTGGCTAACACTTTCTGTGCTCCTTTCAGGCACTTGGTACTTATGTGATCTCTCTTAACCCTTTCAGGAACCCCATGAGGCAGGTATGATTTTCATTTCCCTTTTACCGAGGAGGACACTGAGGCTTGGAAAGGTAACAGAGGCTGGCCAAAGTGGCTCTGGTGGGGAGTAGTAGAGCCGAGTCCTCTGTCACCAGAGCCCATGCTCTCAGCCACTCGTCCATCCCAATTTCTTTCACATGTATTATACCTGCGAATTCCCATTAGACTGAACTGGTGGCGCCCTCTGTATATACACACCTTGTAAGAAATATGGGCAGAGACTTCACAACCCTAATTAGCAAAATTACAGAACTTGCCACTGACCAGGGACTAGCATGAGAGCTTGGCAAATTCACCACTGCCTGAGTGTTCCAGGGCTGGCCACAAGATTCTTGACTTGAATTCCTATTCCCAGAACCCCAGTTCCTGCCTTCTCCTAGTGCCCCATGCCTAGGTAAGTTACAATTTCTCAAGAGATATCTCTGCCTTTCTTTCCGGACCTTCCATAACCAGCCCTCCAAGGGTGCATAGTGGCCATTCGATAACCACACTGAATGAAATTGGACTGAATTGAACCAGATTAAATCCAGAAGCAGATATTCCCCAGCAGTGGCTAGGATTTAAGTTCATTGTTGTTCTAATCATCTTGTGGTAGATAATGTTGCCTCCTCCATAAGCCAGGCTAAGCACTTAGGTGTTTGAGACTAGTTTATCTTAAGGGGTTTATGTTCAGACAAGGTGGCTTTTTCTGCATATACCATTGGAAATAGATCTGAGTTGTGTGTGTTCTTTGATACAGTTCTCTGATATGTCTCAGAAGTGGGACAATCTAGGCTTAAGTATCATCTGTACCACTTGTACTGCTACATGACCTTGGGCAAGTTACTTAACCTCTTGGAGCCTCTGATTCCTCATCTATCCCTGTCCCATGAGGATACTGCAAGGATTAAAATGAAAAATTGAATATAAACCTCTTACTATAGAGCTTTATGTGCACAGAAAGTTGCACAAGGCATAGGAAGAGCTTATGGATGTTGATAATAATTATAATTGTTCTCCTCTTCCTGTCTCTCCTGTCTGTGCTGAATTGCATGGATTGGGGGCAGTGACAGTAAGGAAAGGGTAGAGGGAGGTAACCAGAAGCAGGGTCTTCAGGGAGATTGCTTGGTCCCAGGGCCCTGGAAGGAAGAGGAGCTCTCTGGTTTATGCCTAGAAAAGTAGCTGAAGGATGTGGAAAATGGAGATGGGATGAGCCTAAAGAGGTAGATGGAGGCCAAAATATTTGCATTTAATTTGGGGGTCAGTAGGGAGCCACCAAAAGGTTTATAATAGAGGAGTGACATGATCAGCTTTGCATTTTTGAAAGAGCGCTCCGGCTGCTGCTGGAGAACAGGATGGAGGGAATGGATGTGGGCACAGGCACAGACTGCTCTTTGTGGCTGTAACCCAGGTGAAAAATGATGCATTAACACAGACCGTAGCAGTGGATTTAGGAGACTGGAAGAACAGAAACACAGCATCACTTGGTTAGTGATTTAGTGATCCTGAGGGGCAGAGGAGGAGGAGGAGGAGGAGGAGGAGAGATGACTCCCAGCTCTTGGCTTGAGTAGCTGGTGGATGGCTGGAGGTGTCCAGGGGAGTGATAGCATATTAAGTTTCAGATGCCCATGGCATCTCAGATAGATGAATGTAAGAATCTGGAGTTTGGGTGGGGTGTGTGTTATATATAGACATTTGGGTGCCATCAGTAGAAAATTGGGTGCAAGGAGAGAACTTACATTGGGAGACAGCAGGGAAAGAGAGTGGCATATGAAGGAGAGAGGGCAAGAGGGTGAGGTGAATGCACTGGTAGGCGTGAGCACTACTCAGGACCCAGCTCCTTCCGAAGGTGGGTCTGGGCTTAGTTGTACTGATATCAGGTGTATTGGGGAAAACCTGGGCATTCTGCTGTCCACTGTGTTTCTGCTATGGTCACAGTGGCTCTCCAGCTTCCTGCTTGGCATGGAGTATCCACCTGCTTGACTAGCCCAAGAGCCCCTCCCCTGCCCTGCTTCTCCCCCTCTTAAGGGCAGATCCTCTCTATGAAGATTGTAGAAATAGGTACTGCCCTGATCTACCTGGCAGGATATTTCCCAGCCCCCTTCCCCTTCCACATTCCAAATCCCAGAATACGGAGGGAACTATATCTACTGTCTCTCTCTAAGAGTGAGACATTCTGAAAATGGGGTCTTGTTCCCAGTTCAGAGGCATTTGTCCTCTGCACTTCACCCAGGGATCAAATGGGCCCTTGATTGTGGACCCCTGAGAAACTTTGAAGTATTTGCCTGTGTGTTAATGGCTTACAACTTGTCACCATGGATACGGCTCTGAACTAAGCAAATATAGGAGTTTCCAGATCCCACTCTCACAAGACTCAGCTTCAGTAGATTTAGAGCCATGACCCAGAAATCTACATTTCAAATACTCACCCTAGGCCATCTTGATACAACAGGTCAGAGGGTATGCTGGAGAAATAAGACTCAGAAAAAAGATAATGCGAGAGGACCCAATATCTAATCACCACCCCACATTTTACCATACTGCCGACATTTCATTTAGGACTTACTACTCTCCGATGAGATAAATGCATCATTATGTATGGTCTAGGAATAATTTGAGACTCAGACATGTTTAGCAGCTTGCCTGGAGCCACACAGCTTATTACTAGCAGAGTCAGAAATGGAACCCCAGGTCTGTCTGACTCCATTTATACTCCAGCACTTCACCTTTTGAGAGGAAATGGCACATGTCTCCAGGTAGTTAAATGTCCACAAAGGAAAGAAAGTGTAGGTAATTGGCAGAAGCTGAAACAATGGCGAATTGTAAGAGTCAAACCTTGACTCAGCACAAGATCTAAATAGAGTAGCTTCTTGGGGGAGACCACTGGAGTGTAAAGTAGGTGCTGGACAAACACTCATTGGCAGTGTTTTAAGTTTGTGGACTAGGTTGAAATGTGACTGAATTGTTTTCAAGCTTGTGATGTCTACAATACAATGTTTTGACAAGATGACTCCCTGAGTCTGGTCCTCTTGTTTGCTCTAGACTGACATTATTGCATTTGTGGCCACAAAGAGAGGGTGAGAGGGAGACGGGGAAGAAGTTATCTTGCAGTTCAAGGTATGAGGATTGAGAGCTTTGGATTCTGAATCCTTTATCCCTCATGGAGTCATACCTTAATGAGGAGAGAACTGAGGAGACATGCCTCATGTTGACTTGTTCTGTAAACCCAGGGCATTCATGAGGGATCCTCCTTGAATCTGTCTTCAGATACTAGACGAGTTTTCATATGTGCCCTTCCTCCTAATGCCAGCTCAAAGCCTGGGTCTATGCAGTGGTAACAGCCAAGATAAAAGTCGCTATGTTTCATTTCTCTTCGGTCTGAACACTCTCAAGTGGGAAGTCACGACCTAGGGAGCTTTAGAGAGAGTATGAAATTACATGTGTTGTCTGCCAAACAGCCTGTCCTTTGAAGCTGTTTCATTAGACCGTCTTTCTTCACCAGAGTGTGTTTCAGCCCTCCTGACTCAACCACCTCTGGCTACCCCATTCCCCTCTCCCTACCAAAGCTCCACCGTCGCCCTGTAAATCCCTGTGCCCATATTCAATTCTCAGCCTCCCAACTTTCAAGCTGTTTAATCTCAGGCAGGTCACTGAACCTCTTTGCTTGGATTATAAATTGGCACAATTGTTTTAGAAGGTAGTTTGACAGTACTGATTAAAATGTAAAAGGTGTACACTACTTTTAGAAGTGTATTCCAAGGAGATAAAATGACATACACAAGGATGTCCATTGCAGTGTTATTTATTATAGTGGGGAAAGGAAACGGTATATCTTCAACATTAATGGTTCAATAAACTGTGGTCATTTGGCTGATAGAACATGTAGCAATTAATTTCAAAGAAATTGGAAAATATTCAAAGAAATTGAAGAATGCTAAATATATTGGTATTCAGTGAGACAAACCAACATACAAAACTGAATTTGTAACATGAAGTAATTTTTTACATGTATACAAATATAATAGTCATAGAGAAGAAGAAAAGAAAAAGTAAGACAGTGGGTGTTAATTTTTTTATATTCTTTTATATTTTCTAAAAGTTCTGCAACAAGCCTATATTTATTTCTGGGTGCAGAAAAATCAGTACAAGTTAAAATAACATTTAGTGGCACCTGGGTGGCTCAGTCAGTTGAGTGTCCAGCTTCAGCTCAGGTCATGATCTCACAGTTGTGGGTTCAAGCCCCGTGTCAGGCTCTGTGCTGATATCTAGCTCAGAGCCTGGAGCCTGTCTTTGTATGCTGTGTCTACCTCTCTCTCTGACCCTCCCCTGCTCACGCTGTATCTCTCTGTCTCTCTCTCTCAAAAATAAATAAAACATTAAAAAAAAAAGAGTAGAGAAGCACTGGGTGTATTATGGAAACCAATTTGAAAATAAACTATTTAAAAAAAGAGTAGAGTAGTCTAAAGACTACATTTAGGCAATAACAGATTAAAAGTTAAAAAAAAATAACATTGTGGGGAGGGGGTGATGGTCATGGTGGGGGGCACTTGTGGGGAGAAGCACTGGGTGTTATATGGAAACCAATTTGACAATAAGCTATTATTAAAAAAAAAAAGTTTAAAAAATTAAAAAAAAATAACATTAGGTCTCCCCACCTGCCAGATGAAGAACAAACTTCTCAACAGAGGATTTTCACATTGTGACCCTACCCTAATGTAGCAGCTTCATCTTCTTTCACTTCCCATCATCACTGGCTCCCCATACCATGCCCGTGTGCCTTGCTTTAGCCACTCCAAGCTACTTGCCATTCTGTAAATACATCATAGCCATCCATCCCTCCTGCACTCTCCCATCAGAATGACCTTCTCCACATCTTTCACAAACCAACTCAAGTATCTCTGCCCCTTCCTTGACAGTGAATTATTCCTTGCTTTTATATGTGTATATATACAATAATTACATATTTAGTGCCTGTCATCCCCACTTTCCCTTACTTCAAGATTTTGTGGGAACCCAAGGAGGAAATGCTAATAACTCTGTTTTGGAGAGTCAGGAAAATATTTACAGTGAAGAGGATATTTGACTGGGTTCTTAATGAATAGGAGTTTGTCAGATAGACCAGGAACAACAGACATCCCACACAATTGTGGAACAAGCTTTCAGCTGGCAAGCTCTTGTACTTATTTCTATCATCACCTTTGTCTCACTGCGTAGTGTGCTGCATGGGAGAATTGTCTGTCCCTACCAGACAGTAGGTCCTGTAGGCCAGAAAATGAGCCTTGTTTTCCTTGCCATGTGTAGCACAGTGCCTGACACATGTTAGGCATCATAAATATATATATATATTTAAATTTTTTAATGTTTATTTTTGAGAGAGAGAGAGAGAGAGAGAGAGAGAGAGAGAGAGAGAGAGAGAATGTGAGTAGAGGAGGGGCAGAGAGAGAGGGGGAGACACAGAATCGGAAGCAGGCTCCAGGCAGAGTTGTCCACACAGAGCCTGATGCGGAGCTCGAACCCAGGAACTAAGAGATTATGACCTGAGCTGAAGTCAGACGCTTAGCCAACTGAGCCACCAGGCACCCCCATAAATATATTTTTTGTACCAGGGTATGAAGGCATGAAAGCACCAATCCAGGAATTACCTTTCTCCTTGTCTTATTGCAAAGAGGGAAAAGATCATATTCTTATTGTCTCTTACCACTGGTTTCAAGGAAAGGCTTGAATATGCTGAAAACACTCTATAAATTGTCTGCTGATTTGAACCAAATTGAAGAAGTTGCTCACCTGGCAGCCATTAAGAGGATCTTCTGTAACATTTGGACTTCATTTGAATATAAAAATTCCACCAATATGAGCTTTGCTTCCCCTTTAAACAACATGCCACAGTTTCAGAATGATGCCTTTGAAATAAATCCTGTTTGAGTAATGTTTCTCTTGGACTCATAAAATCTTTATGGCAATCTTTTTTCATCTCATAGACTATGAGAAGGAAGAGAGAGCCAGAACCACTGAGCTAGAAGTGGGGAATGCAGTATTTTCTCATATGTGGGTCACACATTTAATGTAAATAGTTTTTAAATGCAGATCCAATATTGACTACACATTAGCTCAAAAATCCTAGCTCTGTCCAAAGTGCTGAATCTGTGAGTACTCTCTGATTAAAGAGTAGGTGGTATGGAAATGATCTATTCGTTCAGATGGAAGGTTTGAATGTATTAAAACGTCTAGTAATAGCCTTACTAAGAATAACAACACAAATGGCAGCAGAAATGAAACACAGATGAACAGCTTAGTGCCCCCACTGCAGCAGAGAGAGGGAGAGGGTGAGGGCGAGGGAGCAGGAGAGAGAGAGAAAGAGAAACAGCAAGTTGATAGAACTGAGCTCTTAACACAGTTATGCAAAGGAGCACTGAATTGGGAGCCATGCATTAATTCAACACAATTTTTTTTTTCAGTCACTGTGCATGGCATCATACCAGGACATTAAATTAGCTAAATCATAATCTTTGGTCTCCACAAGATCAGCATTTGCTGAACTACTAACCAGCTGTTGACCTTGGGTAATTTACTTAAACCTTTCAAATCTCAGATTTCTCCTTTAAAATTTTGGGATAATCTGATCTCACAAGATTACTGTGCAAATTAATAAGGTGCTGCTTACAGAGCATTTTGCACAGAATTTAACATGTTGTAAACTCTCAGTGAACATTACATGTTAGGATCATGCATGGTACATTGTGCTGAGTTCTTCATACCTGTTATCTTTTATGCTATCATTTACTCCACACCAGTCACATGGGATAGGTTTTTACATTCCCTTCACATAGATTAGGAAAGTGAGGCTCAAAAGTATGGAGCTTGTTAACTTGCCCAAGTTCATATAGTTGGTCAGTCATGTGGACAGAATTCAGGGCCAGCACTTTTTACTCTAAAGCCAATGCTCATAATTATGGTGATTCTGGCTAGAGCAGGACTTGAAAACTGTCCATTCAAAAACTGAGGAAATAAGGCCAATTCCACCCTCATCGTGGCTGGCACTTTTGGGAAGGCAAATTCTCAGGGAATGGGGTGGGCACCCAACCCAGGTGCCTGGGTGAATTTTAGGTTCATCACTTGCAGGTTGATGAAAATGAGGAGGATAAATCCCAGCTTCCAGGAGAATGGAGCCAAGCTCCATCCATCTAGAAAGAGTTTAACCAGGCTCCCAGCCCACAAGGGAGAAAGAATAGGGACCAGAGACTAGAACAGACCAGTCAGGCAGATGGGCCACATTTAGATAGGGTGGTTAACTACCAAGGCTGCAGGGGCTGCAGGGGCTAAATCCCACAGGCCACTTCAGATTGGTGGGTGGGCAACACACTATTTCCAGACTCCATTTGACAGTAGAGGAGAGAGCTCATGATGAATTGCCTGCTGAAGACTCATTGGCACCTAGACAGGGAAAGTTAAACCCAAATATGTAGGTAAGCTCTAGAGGCTGGGCAAAAGCTGGTGTCACAGAAGCAACTGTGTCACATACTCCATTAGGAACCTCCAGCTGAGCAAACTCTATGATTGTCCTGGTCTGTGCCCTATGGGGTGGGGGTGATAAGGTTTTTGAATTTGTGACAACACATTGCTGCTTCTGTGGTAAGAAAGTTCTTTTTCTTTTTAGTCCAAGAACTTGTGATTAAGTCCTACAGATTCCACATAAATATATATTCTCATTGCTTTCCTCCCTGTGGGAAACATAGGGCTACAAAGCACAACAATACTCCCTCCCCCACCCCCAAGCTGTTCAGTAAACAATGGAAACTTTGGACTCCCCTGATTGTAACTGGAAAGGTCACATCTCAGTAGTGTCTTTGGGCCTTGCATGTCCCATTTGTGACAATTCTGGACTGTCATAGGGCCTTCTTAAGGTGTCCTTCCAGCTCTGACCTTCCATGGGTGTCTTTTATATATAAGAGAATCATCAGCCATCAGACAGGCAAACAATCAATGAGGGCTGTTCATTGAATTGTGCTCCCAAGGCCTCTGTGCCTGCTGCCTTTCGCCCCTGCTGCTGCCGTCAGATCAATGGGGGGACCAGATGGCTATGCTGTGTCATAACAGTGACTCCTTTACAGGGACTTTTCTCAGTCCTTCTCCTTCAAGCTGGGAGGTCATGGGCAGCCATGCCACACACCCCAGCAGCTCCAGGGAGGCCCATGTTGGCTTCTGATAAAAGTCAGCAGGGGTGTCCAGAATGGACGGCATGCTGCTCTCCCATTCACCTGTGGTGCTGTCTGGTCTGCCCCCATTAGGTGGGAAGTGTAGTTGTTCCCATCTCGAGTACACGGCACCCATGGGGCCTGAACTCAGGTTCCACTAAAGCTAAGGGAAGACATGTTGTGACAGAGAAAGCAAAGCAGGTGTCTTCAGTTTATTTCCAATACCTCACCTTCCTGCAGTAATGGCCTCATGCGCTGGCTCCTGGCTCAGGAATTCAAAGGGTTTATTGAACAAATACAGAGGATAGCAAGTGCTGAAGAACAGCTCTCTTGGCTACTAGATAGTCTATTCCTCTATCTCTTGCTTGTTAATCAGTACATGTAGTCTCAAATGGTCACTCCAGACCCTGGGTCAGACTGACTTCCAGTTTCTATACCTCTTGATTCAAACTATCAAGAGAGAGAATGTGATTTGCTCAGCTGGCTAGTCAAGTGTCAACTCCTCATCCAACTAAGAAGGGACACCCTCAGGTAGGACAAGCATGGTGGCAGGAGCCCATCCCTCCAGCGGTGGCAGCAGCAAGAGGGGGAAGAGCAGGGTAGCCCAGAGAAGAGGACATGGGCCGGGCACAAAACCCAAGATGCAGCTTCCACATTGGTTTAACCTTTCCACTTACTCTTTGGTCTCCCTCAAAAAGAAATGAAGAAAACTTACTCTTTTCATCCACCTCCTTGAGATAAACAAAATAAGACAAAGGGCCTGGCACTCCATCAAGAGAACTTGAGGGCAATTTCAGGTTGTCCTTGCCACCACAATATTGTCTGTCTGGATTTCACAGTCTGCAAAAGGAAGCTCTGTAAACACTAGGGATTATGGTGATGATTACGAAGCTCTAAGAAGCTAAATTTTCCAAGTTCTCAGAGTTGTAATGCTTGGGGATTTAGAGATGTAATTAAGAACAGATGAGCCTCAAAAAGGTTGATGAAAATGATCTGGGGTTGTAGGAAACAGCAGAGAGGATATTGAGGGGAGGTCCAGGAGTTCATCTCCCCTACGTGGTTGCAGAGCACTGCCTGGGAGTAGGGGGAGGAGAGAGGTGAATGTCCTGAAGGGCTTTGGTTACTAGACTCACTGGGTCCAGGAATTCCTGCCCCCTAGTCTCCCAGAACTGGTGACAGAACCTGTAAACCCACTCAACAGGTTAGAACCAGGCAGGGCAGAGTCAGCCTTGGACCACGGTGCTGTAGCAGTAGCTTTCTGCTGTTCTGGGACTGATGGAGACCAGCCACAGCTGGCCCATTTCCTCTAGGGCAGCCATTTGCCTTCTGCCCACACATTAGTCTTGCCATAAGAGGGCTTCTGCTGCCGCATTGGGCCATTCTCCAACACACTTTAGTTTTTACTCACTTCCCAGTGTTTTTCTCTGACTCCAGTACTTATGAACAGGCACAGAAATACCAAGAGGCAATACTATGTTTTATTTGATCAATTGACCACAGTGGCCTGAATCTATGGTGTCTTTAATGCCACGATTGTTTTGATCTTCTAAAAGGAAATGAGTACTTTCAGAACCATAGCCAAGCAGGCAGCTTAGACCCATCCACAAGCAAAAGTCTGGGACCCGGGGAGTTCCCGGGCATTAAATTGCCGTCAGAATTTGACCAGAGTCTTGAAACCCGTGCAGCTATGGAAGGGAAGGAGCAGTGACCCAAAAGTTTTCATGAGAGGCAGTAGAATGAGGATGCTAGAGCCAGAACACCTAAGTTCTGCTACTTGATATCTGTGTGACCTCAGATAAGTTGCTTAACCTCTCTGTACTCCATCTTCTCACCTGTAAACCAGGGATTATTATAGACTTTACTTCATGGGGTTGCTGTAGTAAATGAGTCAACACATGAGAGGTACTTAGCACAGTGTCTGTCATGTAGCACGTGCAGAGTGGTCTATCCTATTGTCAGGTGGCACATAGGCACTCTACCCTGTGCCTTTTCATCTTGTCTCACAATAACCATGGGAAACAGAGTTTTGTATTACCAATATACACAAGAAGTTGAATCCCCGATGTTCAATAGATTGCCTAGGCCCACCTAGATATTAAGTGGTAGGGATACATTTTTTAAATTTTTTTAATGTTTTATTTATTTTTGAGACAGGGAGAGACAGAGCATAAGTAGGGGAGAGGCAGAGAGAGATGGAGACACAGAATCGGAAGCAGGCTCCAGGCTCTGAGCTGTCAGCACAGAGCCTGACGCAGGACTTGAACCCACGGACTGTGAGATCATGACCTGAGCTGAAGTCAGAAGCTTAATCGACTGAGCCACCCAGGTGCCCCAGTAGGGATAGATTTCTAAAGTGGAGATCTCAGACTCCAAAGCCTATGTTCTTTCTATTCTCTATTGTGGCCAGTTTCCTTCATGGTCCTCCTTGCTTCCTATAATCATAGCCCCTCCCTTCTAGTTCCCTCTGCCGAGTCCCTTGGCACCTACCCGAGTTAGGTCCAGTGACTCTGGAATCACAGCACCACTTCCTAGCTACGACAACGGTCTGGGCCTCAGTTTCCTTATTTCCTTAAGTTGGTACAATCTCAGGGCCTGCTGAGAAAGAGAGCAGCAGCCTCTGGGGGCCAGAAACCCGCCTGGCATAATCAGGCCACCGCTTTGCTGGGGGCTGGCCTGGCACCCCCACCAGACCGTGGTGTTATCCTGCTGAACATGAATGTCAGCGTCAGACAAGCCGCTTCATGACCGTGATGGATTAAGACAAAAACAAGACCACTTCATAATCACATCTGAACTCTAGCACAAGCAAAAACATTACCAAAACACAAAGATGACCAAACCTTCCCCTCGCTCTGCATCTTGGCTGACACAAAGGACAGCTGCTGCTCTACCAAGTACAACTTTAGTCCTGCTTCATACCTCCTGCCTTCTAGATAAAATTTATGAGGTACCCAGTCATATAAGTATACCTACTTCCCGACAGCATCTAATCCAGAGCAAAGCTCCGCTTCCTTGAGCCCTCCCCAAATCACCTAACACAGGCTCAATCCTACAGTAGGTCCTTTCCAACATGCTCTTCCCGGCGCCTCCACAGTTCCCAGTGGCATGCACTCTCATTCATTGCCACAAGCCGGTAATGCCAACTTTGTTCAACAACAGGTGGGTTCCTGGTGGTCTTTGGCTGTGGTTTGGTGGGTGGGATGGGTGTCCACACTGCTTCTGGAATTAAATATGGTGATACTTGAAGAGCACTTAGAAACAGGGCCTGGCCCAGGGAAAGCACCCTGTACAGGCTAGCTATAGCACTGTATTTATTGCCAAAAATGTCCCTCATTAGACAAAGCTGGTGCACACCCATTAACTCTAACCAGCCCCCTTCTTTTCAGAAGTCCGTGCAGACACCCTCTCAAGTTTGCCTTGAGCACTGAGCATGCCCCTTTTGCACTTCACAGACCCTTTTTCTACACTGCAGGCCTCAAGCCTATAAAAACCTTTACTACCCATGACTTTGGGACTGCCGTCTGCCCGTTGGGGCCTCTTTCAGAGGACACCCCTTCGGGATGTTTTGAAAGCAAGATGGGCAGAAGGGAGGCCAGGCTGGCAGTAGAGTGCTGATCGGCTTCAGCTGTCCCCTTTCTGCTTGCTGGCAGAGTAGACACTCTGCAAATGGAAGTTCCCTCACCCGCTTGCCAGAGCTGCGAGGGCCAGAGGAGTCTGGCCAGATTCTTCAACCCAAATGTACTCACAGCTGCATCCACAAGGGGCAGCCCTGGGGATGGCAAAGTTCTTCATGCCCACTGCTGCTAATTGCAGATAATGCATTAAAAATACAGAACCACATCTGTTCATTTCCACATGAGTATCGAGGAATTTACGTGGTTTATAATGACAGGGTGCGAAGGGAGGAAAATGCTCACTCTGCCTGCAGGCCAGAGGCACAGCTGTGAGCAGAGAGCTGGAGGTGTGGTTTCTGGTGCCCAATAAATTCTCTGGATTCCAGCCAAGCCCTTTCTTGGAGGTGCCAAGGGATAGATCCAGGTATTTTTCTGGAAATGCTACATATGTAACCAGTCAAGCACAGAGTGTGTCTCTTGGTGCTCAGGAAGCCTTCTGGGCCAGCTCTGCTATTTGCAGAGTTCCCACGAGGAGGGGACCGACCACTGCCAGCCATAGGACAGGAGGAGCAATGTGCCTCTCATGATTCCAGCAAGCAGGCACTGAGAAGCTGGCCTGGAGTCTCAGTTCCCTGCCTGCAAAACAGAGGTGTTTAGAGTTCTTGCCTCATTGGGTTTATTATCAAATAAAATAATTACGTCTGATTCACCTCAAACAGTACCAGACACGGCATAGGCATCCAATAAATGTTTATTATTATT